>NW_017307218.1:349780-351289 GCF_000935625.1 Nanorana parkeri
CCCCCACATACACAAGCAAACATTCGTCGGGTGCCCCAACGTGCGAAAACGATGATTGCGCCCATTACATCGCACATGCTACATATCGCCGCACACGTCGGAATGAGAGCAATAATTTTAGGGCCATCAATCACTGATACCACTGAACTGATGAGCAGAAAAAGCTTTTAAAGCGTCGCCTATGATGATTGATTGATTAAAGTTTGAGTGATGATTAAATACCACCAAAAGAAAGCTCTATCTGTCCCCAAAAAAGGGTATAAAATTCATTTCAGTACAGCGTTGCATGACGGAAAAAATGTCAGTCAAAGTACCTCAGCGCTGAACACTGAAAAATGGCCTGGACAGGAAGGGGTGAAACACCATAGTGGTTAAAGAAGCACTCCAGGAATAATTATTCCTTAAGTGGGGCTAACCTTGCACTGCAAGGGTTAAGTGCTTGTTTTTGTCTATGGTGTAAAATAACAGTTATACTTACCCAATCCTTACAGTCGGCTGGCTGTTAGACTGGTCCCTGGAGCCTCTCTCCTCCTCCCACTCCAGTCGCCTAAAGACCTGTGAGTCATCACGTCCAATACACAGTTTATAGGACGTAAGGACACCAAGGAACATTCCATTGCTGCAGCAGGAGATGAGACAGGCTGGAGCGAGCACCGTAACTGTCAGCCGGCTGTGAGGTTCGAGCGAGCATAACTTTGTTATTTTTCGCCCCTAGACGAAAATGAGCATTTAGCCCTTGCAGTGCCGGGGGAGCCCCACTGCACGGGTTAAGAATTTTTTCCTGGAGTTCTTTAACTACAACTCAACATCTGAACAATGTAACTTTATCAGTGCTTGCTGGAAGCAATGCATCATGGGTTTTGTAATCTTGAGAAATGGAGGTTGCATCACAACAAGCAGCAGGGAAAAAGACGCAAAGCACGCTGGGAATGCAGGAAGTTGGGGAAAGTGATGGGCAGACAGAAGGCAGCACTCACTACATAAAAGGGATTTTTTTCATGTAAGCTTTGATTGTATCATCAAAACAACTCTGGTATGTATTCCTATTACAATGCTGATGTTATGTTAGGGGAGGATATGCTGGGACTGTACAACTCCTTTTGACCTGATGACAGTATTCTACTTCCTGTCCTAGGGTGACATTGCTTACTTACTAAACTGTATCTACATAGGAGCAAAGTTGTCACCAAAGGCTTCTCTCCTGCCTTGGACTACAAAAACCTCCTCTCCTCTTCTCCATACCATAGGAAGGAAAGGTTTTGTAGTCCTTGGGGGAAAGCTAAAAACAGTGTAACTGATAAGAATGCAGCACAGGGCACAGAAATCTCTGGCAGGATCAACAAGCATTATTTGCACTTATATTTGCAGATAGAGGTGCACTGAAATAAAATGTTTGCAATCGAAAATAAGAAAAAAAAGTCAGACCGAAACCAACATTTTATTTTTTTGTCTTCTAACATTTCAAAAAAAAAAAAATAATAATTTTTTAAATATTTTTATTTTTTTTAC
>NW_017307218.1:351508-375962 GCF_000935625.1 Nanorana parkeri
TAAATATTTTTATTTTTTTTACTTTTACTGTCGAGGGCTCTGGGGAAATATTGGGGGTCTAAACAGATCCCTGATATTTCCCTTTTTAAAATAGAAAAAGAGATTCCTCAATCTCTTTTTCTGCACCCCCTGTTTATAAATGAACAGGAATCATCTATACTGAGTGTTCCTGTTCATTTATAACTTGAGGAGATGGTGTGTTTTACTATAACTACAATCATGAATGAACAGGAAGTGATGTCGCTCATGGGAAATGGGGATGGGAAATTCATTCATAATTGGGGACACAGTAAACATACTCTGTCCTCCCATTATTTACAAACACTCAGCGATCACTGAGTGCTTGTACCCGCTCTCCATCCTGACAGCCGTAACAGGAGGCTGAGCGAGTGGTGCGGGAAGGAGAGCTCGATCTCCTCTGACAGCAGACTCCTTCCTTGCACTGCCGGCCCCACCTCCTGTGATGGCTGTCTCCACCCACACACCGATCTCCTGATCTGTCACAGGAGGCTGAGCCGGGCATTGCGGGAGGATTGCCCGGCCTCCTGTGAGCTGGCGAACGCTCACATCGCTCTTTTTCCCCCGCACCGCTTGGCCTCCTTTAACCGTTTCTCTCCTCCCCGCTGGACGCTGCGCTGTGTCAGAGGGGGACACAGAGCAGCGCCCAGCGGGGAGGAGAGAAACCAGGCATGCAGCACAAAAAATAAATCCATAATTTTACAATTGTCACCAAAACAAGAGGTGAGGCGAAATCTTCTAACACGGACAAACTTGGACACCAGGGGAGCTCCTCTCCCTTCCAGTTGTGTCCCTGAGACAAGAAATGAAGGGAAAGGTCCCCAACAGGGCAGAGTCCAATAAATACATAAAACTGAAAGGGTTTTAAAGCTGGCCATGTATGTTCGTATGCTTTAAAGCTGGCCATGTATGTTCGTATGATTTTGACATTCAATTTTGCAATGAATGGAGTTTCCCAAACGAAAATCAGTCTCAGATTTCCATCCTGCTCCTCTGACTTTTTTTCATCACCAGTCAAAAATCGATTGTCGATTTGACATCATCAACTAATAGAAAGTCGAACAAAAGATCTTTCATGCCCTGTGCCTGTGCTGCCAAAAATACAATTTTCGGATGATATGTTTCGGTGCATCCCTATTTGCAGATTTATCAAAACTAGAGGTGCACCGAAATGGAAATGTCAAAACCGAAATAAAATCGCCAGGATCGCTTCTGTTGTAAAGCCGACAGTCGGCTCTACAAGTTTAAACAGACTCCCGGCGGCAAAAGTCACCGGGAGTCTGTTTAAACAGCCCCGATGCTGGCGACGTACACTGTACGTCGTCAGTCACGAAGGGGTTAAAATAGAAAAAGAGAATTGAGGACACAAAGTCCTCCATCACTTTTTCTGCAGCACATGCCCCTCAGTATAGAGGTAGGTGGCTCAGCCTCCATACTGAGTGTTCCTGTTCATTGATAACATGAGGACAGAGCGTGTTTACTATAACCACAATCATGAATGAGCAGGAGGTGATGTAGTTCACTTCCCATTCATTCATAATTGAGGATATAGTAACCATGCTCTGTCCTCAGTTATGTACAAACACTCAGCGATCGCTGAGTGTTTGCATTGGCTCTCCTTCCTGACAGCTGTCACAGGAGGCTGAGCGAGCGGTGCGGGGAGGAGAGCTCACCCTCCTATGACCGCACTGGCTGTCACCGCCCACACACCGCTCTGCCGTACTGTGACAGGAGGCTGAGCGGTGTGGGAGGAGAGACGTCAGCCGCTCACAGCGCTCTCCTCCCGCAGCGCTCGGCCGCCTGTGACACTTTCTGCAGAGTCAATATTTACTGGTAAGCCACCTGCCAAGTTCTCAGCAAGGATGAGGAACTAAGTCTATGAAAACAAAGTGTCCTGGTTAATAGGCACTTAGTCATATTCTTTCTGCTTCGTTAAAGCCCACCCCAACGTACAGATGCTCTTGCGTTAACCCCAAATGCTGTAATATCCTGTTGGAAGCTTTGGAAATAATACACGATTGTCTTCTGTCTGGCCAAAGTTTTCAATTCTCCATTTTTAGAGGCTTTATTTTCAGAAAACAAAAGCACCCAGAGATGCCTTAATCTACTTCTCCATCTTTAAGTGCTCCTAGGGTGCTCAGTATGCAAATATCGACTTCCAGCTCAGAAGTTGGAGCTCTAGAATAGCCTTTCTGAACCAGGGTGCCTTCTGGCTTTGTCAGAGGTGCCTTCAAATGTTCGGTGAAGGGGGTATTCTGATGTGAAGGGGGCTCCTGATATCAAGGTGGCTCTTCTGATGTGAAAGGGGGCTCCTGATATCAAGGTGGCTCTTCTGATGTGAAGGGGGGCTCCTGATATCAAAGTGGGTCTTCTAATATGAAGGTGGAGCTTCTGATATCAAGGTGGCTCTTCTGATGTGACGGCGGAGCTTGTGATATCAAGACAGGTCTTCTGATAGGAAGGGGGCTCCTGATATATTAAGGCAGGTCTTCTGCCGTAAAGGCGGAGCTTCTGATATCAAGGAGGGTATTCTGATATGAAGGGGGGAGGGGGGTTCTTGATGTCAAGGCAGGTCTTCTGATGTTAGGGCGGGGCTTCTGTTGTGAAGCTGGCTTCCAATGTCCAGGCAAGGCTCCTAACATGAAGGGAGCTTCTGATGTAAAGAGGGGAGCTTTTAAAGTGAAGGTGGGACTTCTGATGTGAAGTGGATGTGACGACATGAAAACAAATAATCCACATTGTTTTTTTTGTGTGTAGGCTAATGTGCACCTCTCTGTATAGGCTAATAGGAGTTGCGTGCTGGAGCTCTGCCTTTAGGGTTGGAAACCATCTGCATAAGTTGGCACCATAGGGTCTGACACCCTTGCTTGTCCTGAAGGTAGAGAAACGCATTCATGCATCTCTAGGCCTCTTTTATTTACCTCTCCTTAAACTTTTTATGGAGCTTAAGTGTAGGTATAGCTATATTATTTTTTTTTTAAAGTAGGTACGAGTTAAATACACTGCTTAGACTTTCAAAAGAATTTTTCTATGAAAGATCTTTTGTTCGACTTTCTATTAGTTTTCTAAAAATCGACAATCGATTTTTGACTGGTGATGAAAAAAAGTCAGAGGAGCAGGATGGAAATCTGAGACTGTGATTTTCGTTTGGGAAACTCCATTCATTGCAAAATTGAATGTCAAAATCATACGAACATACATTCGGAAATCTACTAGCTATGGCCAGCTTTAAAACCCTTTCAGTTTTATGTATTTATTGGACTCTGCCCTGTTGGGGACCTTTCCCTTCATTTCTTGTCTCAGGGACACAACTGGAAGGGAGAGGAGCTCCCCTGGTGTCCAAGTTTGTCCGTGTTAGAAGATTTCGCCTCACCTCTTGTTTTGGTGACAATTGTAAAATTTTGGATTTATCTCATTCCTTTCAGTCTCTGTGAAAATGGTAACCAGGATAAATAGAGACAGTAAATCATCCCAGTAGTAACATAGACAGAAATAAAAACTACATACGGCATCTAACCCTTTCCTCCTCTATCTGAAACAGTGAGTGTATAGTCATACATGCAGTCATCATCCAGGGTCAGTAGATGCTTTCGATGGATGATGCCTGAGCAAAGATGACACCATCCTTCTGAAGAGAAAACCAGATGAAGGCATTGTCATGGGGAATACTGTAGGGCTGCAACCAACTAATCGATAATGAGAATAGTTGATAACTATTCTCATTATCGATTAGTTGGTTGGTTCCCCTAGCTCTCTCCTCCACACTGGGAGGGGGGGCACAGCAAGCAGTGGGCGGGTGCAGTAGCCAGCCTGCTATTGCAATTTGAAATGGCCAATAGCAGGCTGACCATTGCACCAGATGGAGATGGAGCTGTTGAGAATAGGAACTGTTTATGCTGTATTTACATTCAGCTGCCATCTGTGGAATCTTGCCACTGGCAGCTGTCATTCCCTGGCTAAAGCTCTTCAAGCGCCATGTGCTTACAATACAATTATTAAAGTGCGTGTATCTCTAGGTGTGTTGCCCTGCCATTATTTCAATGGCACCCCAAATGCGCCTCCCACCCGCAGTGTGATCGCTTTTTTTATTTTAAATTAAGGATGATATTTATTTAGATTTTTTTTCATCCGATTTAATAGAAAAAATAACCGGCCAACTTATCGATTATGAAATGAATCATTAGTTGGAGCTCTAGAGTACTGAAAACTCTAGATTACTGACCCAGAATAAGCATGAAGCCAAAAGAAAAGTTGGGAACATCAGAACTCATGATCATCATACTTGATCTTGGTTAAATTGGAGACAGGTTTGCTTCAACCAGCCGGTCATCTTGTATATGTGTCTTTGCTAAGCCGCCTCCTCCTCCCGTCCTGGTAATCAGAAATCTCTTTCCTGAGTACCCCACAGAGAATGTATTAGGCTGCCGCAGTGATACATTGGCTGTCAGTCTCCAGCACTCTGATAACGTGGCCTTTTTGGTTAAACGTAATCCCTGGTCTTACTGAGGCCTCTCACACTGTGACATCTCCATTAACTTGTCTGCCCCTTGTGTATTCTGCAGCGGGAAGATGCCTGAAGTGGATTATGTGGTTTTAACGGAGTGGTTTAACTGGATCATAAAGAACATTGACCTCTCCGTAGACCTCATAGGTAAGCCCTGAAATTCTCCACATTGTATATTTATACTGTATATAGAATGCAAATAAGATTTCTGTGTGTTTTTGCGTCAAGTCCTTTGAGCAGGAAATCCTTTATGGAACATGGGTAGCTGAGCAGGGACAGGTTGCTGCAGAAACTTCTGTAAACAAGCCAACATTTCATGGGCCTCCTGGCTACTTAAAGCAGTTGGAAGCCATCACGCCTAAAGTGGACCTTGCAGTAACCCTTCAGGGCTGATTTATAAAGCATTCGCCCAGTCTAGTCCTGGGCAAATGCCATTCGCAGGGCATTGGGAATTGGAGCTGTTGGGAATAGGAACTTCCTATGCTCTTTAGCTCCATCTAGTGGCAGTAATGCCTTGCAAACATCGTTCACCCAGTTATATTCTAGGCAAACGCTTTATAAAGCAGCACTTCTGACAAATCAAATCTGAACTAGGGATGCACCGATACCGTTTTTTCTGTATTGACTATGAGTACCAATATTTATGTTTTGCTACTCACCAATACCGAGTACCAGTACTTCTGCTGGCATGGCGGAAGTACCTGGCCAATCAGGAAGCCGGGGGGCAGGTCATTACCTTCAAGTAATTACCTGTCGCCCGGCTTCCTGATTAGCTGGGAAGCCAGCTTCCCGGCCAATCAGCATGGAGCCGGCTTCCCGGCTATTTCAAGCTAAGTTCTGGTATCGGGGAAGGTATCGGAGCAATATGGGCGAGTAGTCGGCCAAATACTTGGTATCGGCACTGATACTAGTATCGATTATCGGTGCACCCCTAATCTTAACCCTTGCAATGGGGCTACGCCTGCACTGCAAGGGTTAAGTGCTCATTTTGTCTAGGGAGCTAAACAGTTATAACCGCCCGGACCGTGATCATGTCTTGCTCTTACGCCTTTCACTCCAGCCTGTCTCCTCCTGCACTCCAATGATCAAATGTTCCTCAGCATCCTCACGTCACATACCCTGTATTGGACCTGGTGACTCGCAGGACCTTATACCGCTGGAGTGGAGGGGTAATGAGGCTGAAGGGCCTGGTCTAAGAACAAGCCGGGATCATGGTTCGGCTTAGTATAACTTTGTAGTTTTAGCTCCCTAGCCAAAACGACCCCGAATAAGCAAGAATCCAGTGAAGCCCATTGACAAGTCAGGAACATCTGAGCTCGAGATCTTCATACATGATCTGTGTCAGTGTCCCAGAATGCCATTATATCAACATAACATACAAGCAACTATTTAAAAAAAAGAGAGATCCCTGCTGCCAGCCCTACCATTTTCCTCCAATCCGCTTTTCCTGAACACAGACTTCTACATTAAACAATTGTACCCATTATCTGCGCTGCCCACTCTGCTTAGTTAAAAACATTAATTGTGATATATTCTGCCTGTATGGCGGCTTTAGAGAAATTGGAACGAACATTTCACGGCGCGTGTTCCACGTTCATCCATCAGCTGGATGGGAGAGAAGATTGCGGCGGGCCCTGGAGGCACAGAGGAGCTTTGGAGCATTGGCAGATGTCACGGCACCTGTCAATCTCCTCCATGTATACATCTCCGAACAACCGAAGTGAGACAAAGAACAAAGATCTATATACCAGGCTCCATTCACTAAGACAACACACCGAGATAAGGATCCTTATGTGACGCGTCGCTTCCAGGTTTAACGCTGACGGTCACGTGGCTGAAAATAAAGATCCTTATCCTTGTGGAAATTGGGCTCATAGTGTGACATCATTGTAGAAAAACATTAATAGAGATGGACGGTAAATATCCCAGAAGCTCTCATCAGACGTGTGTGCCGCCCAGGAGATATTTTTTATTATGTTGGTTATTAAAATATTATTTTCCTTTATTTTCTAATATTACATATGTCTTCTCTTCTCGTTGATCAGTGGGGGGAAAAATTTAATCCATTGTGATTTAAAGCGGACCTTTTACACTCAAAAATCAAATTCTACCAATTCATCCCTCTGTGTATGATGATTAATGATAACACAGACATGTCAGGTGTAAAATGCTGAGATTGTGAAATACTTCCACTTGCAGAGCATTCACTTCCTGCTTTGAAAGGGCAACAGGACTTCAGTTTGGCAAAGCAATGCACACTGGGATTGCCTTGTTATCAGCAGAGCATTGCTGGGAAATCTCATCTGTAATCTCATGAGATCTCAGGGAAAGACAATTTCTCCCCTGAGATGATGTGCATGGTCACATGTCATAGTCACATGTGCCAGAAACCCAGGAAGTAATAGGAGAGCTAGTAATCTGCCCTTGGTAAACATGGCCACTGTCGGTGTTTTTGTTGGTATTTTAAAGATGTGGGTAAAGGTCCGCTTCAAAGCAGCACACCAGGGAAAAACCTTTCTTAACGCTTGCAGTGGAGCTGCCCCCTGCGCTGCAAGGGTTAATTGCTAATTTTGGTCTAGGGAGGAGAATAAGAAAGTTATACTAGCCCAAAACTTGCTCCCTCCAGCCTGTCTCCCCCTCCTCTGGAGCAATGGTGCCATGGTGTCCTCACATCCTACACACAGTGTATAGAATGTGATGACTCACTGTACCTTGGGCCGCTGCAGCAGTCTAAGATCACAGGGAGTCTAACACTGCCTGGACTTTGGGCAAATGGGATTCCCAGTCTCTACTAAAAAAGTCTAGGTTAAAGCATAACTTTAACCTAGACAAAAATGAACAATGATGCCTTGCAGTGCAGGGGTAGAACCACTACAAGAGTTGAGGATATTTTTTTTTCTCCGGAGTTCTGCTTTAATATTCTATGAGAAGAAAGCGTGAAATGTTACAAGGGAGTGAATATGTATATGTGTGTATAATGGTTGCTTCCCATCGGTAGACCTCTCTTGCACCTAGCTGATTGCTGCTTTTAGATACAATGGAGGACAGGTTCTCTTTAAAAACTTTTTCAATAATCGATTATGTCGATTAGTTGTTGCAGCCCTACTGTAGACCTCTCCCGCACCTAGCAGATTGCTGCTTTTAGATACAATGGAGGACGGGTTCTCTTTAAGCAGTCGCTGTTCTAGCTGTAGACCTCTCCCGCACCTAGCACATTGCTGCTGCCAGTAAAGAATATTGATTTTGTGTTTCCTGTGCAGCTGGGGTAGCGGTCCACTGGGAGGATCTCTGGCAGTAAATACACACTCATTGTTCACTGCCGTACAATGTGACAGCTCGCAGCTATAAATAATTAATAAAGCACATGTGTTTTCCCCGAACAGTGTATCTGCAGACGTCCCCGGAAACCTGTTACCAAAGGTTAAAAATGAGGTGCAGAGAAGAGGAGCGGGTGATACCGCTGGTAAGGTCACATGATCGGTTAAAGGTTTCCATCACCCTGTCTTCCTATCAGCATCAGCGTACGATGACCTTTTTAATCCATTCAGGTGAATGAGGAGAACGTCGCAACCCATCAAATGAGAAATCTGGAATTCTGCTCCGAACACAAAATACTGGTTCAGAGCTAGAGCCTGCCATTCAGTTAAAGTGGACCTGTCATTTAAATCACAACACGTGAATCAATTGGTTACATGTCAAGATTATTGTGGTGGCTACCTTTTGAAGGTGCTAGTTGTCTGGCCAGTAGTTTCGGAGCCACTGACATGCAAAACATGCCTGCAGCCATTGAAGGCAAGTCTCTTTATTTGCATACTTGTTCCTGGTCAGTGACTCAGGACTCGTTAAAGTCAGCAGGTCAGCCAGGCACCAATCATTTTTTGAAGATGTCTGCAATCGCCAAATCCATGTTTCTGTTACTATGGCATGGTGCCCTGTGCAGATAGAACATAAAAATATGTTTGTTTTGTAGAACTAGGGGTGTGTTCCTATGCGCGCTTCTAGCTCTAAGGCCCCATTCACACTGAGCGATTTATCGAGCGATTTTTGCAGCGATATCGCTCGTATTTCCACGCGATATCGCTCTATGTAGCTTCTCCAATCCATTTCAATGGAGCTGTTCACATCTCATCGCTCAATATCGCTTGTAGCTCGTCGATGGTAGCTTGTCGCTCCTACGTGACCCTTTTTTCGAGCGATATTGCTCCTGATTGCATACAGCCCAATAGGAAGATGTCGCGCGACACGTCGCTCAATATCGCTCGTCGCGCAATATCGCTCAAAATCGCACGATTTTCATGTCGCTCAGTGTGAATGGGGCCTAAGACCACGCAGTCACTGACAGCTGCTGGCCTGCACCAATAATCGGTAACTAATCAGTATAGTTCATGATCATGTGATCACCATAACAGCCAATTGTGGTGCTCACAGGAGGTTTGTTTCCAAACGAACCTAGTTGGCTTGTGCCGTACAGGGGAAAAGCACAGTGACGGCTGAAGCACACAGGCCGCAGCTGTCACTTTGCAATATGTTGTAAAAATGTTTTTATAAAACCAATGCATTTATTTATAATGACTTTTGACTCATTTGTTAGCTTATAATGAACCAAACAAGCAGGGTATTTTATAAAAAGTATACCAATTAAAAGCCTTCCATGTCCTTAAAACGATTTAAGTAGGCAAATTGGTCATAGTACCTGGACATCTAGCCACTAATGACTTCGGTTCATGAAAAGGGGTTAAACAGGGTAATGGTAGATCCTCTTAAACATCTGTATTCAGCATCGGAAGACTGGGGTTGGAGGGTGGTTATAGGGCACTGTAGTAAAGCTGATTGAAGCTTGTCATATGTTTAGTAAATGCTTATGGAATCCGAAGTCCTTCAGACTAGTGACTGCAAACTATAATTAAACAATTCGTATGTCTGAGGTCTAAGGGCTCATGTACACGGGTGCACTGGGGCATACAATGTAAAATCCAGACTTTTTTTCCCATGCCCGGGAAGCCCAGCTGATGCATGCAGCCACACATAGACATGAATGACTGTGCGCAGGTATACACCAGGACTTGTGTAAACCCCTGTTTAGTTTTCTGTGTTTGGGGAGCAAGTCTGTATGCCATACGCGGGTTTATGCATGTACCGGCATATAGCCACGCACATAATTTTATGCCCCAGTGCGCCCACGTGCATGAACCCTAAAGGTAAGCCACTTGCATAAAATCCTCATTAGGTCTGTTTAGGTATGGGAGGATGAGTGGCAGAGAAGCATAGCACTATGTGGCCAAACATATAATGCCACCAGACTATCACACATACACTATATGGCCAAACATTTGATGCCACCAGACTATCACACATGCACTATATGGCCAAAAGTATGTGGACACTCCTCCAGCTTATAGGTTCAGGTGTTTCCAGTGAAAGGTAATTTTAACACTACAGCATACAAAGGCATTTTAGATAATTGTGCACTTCCAACCTTATGGTAACAGTTTGAGGAAGACCATGTTCTGTTCCAGCATGACTGCCTCTATGTACAAAGCCAGCTCCATAAAGACATGGTTTAATGAGTTTGGTGTGGAGGACATTGAGTGGACTGCATAGAGCCATAGAGCCCTGACCTCAGCCACGCAGATCCCTTTGTAATTATTTGGAACACCAACCGTAAGCCAGGTCTTCTCATCTGACATCAGTACCTGGCCTCACAAATGCTCATTTGGTCTAATAGGCTCAGATTCCCACAGACATACTCGGACATACTCCAAAACCATGTGGAAAGTCCTAATAATGGCCATAGTTTTGGAATGGGATGTCCAACAACTCATATAGGTGTGATGGTCAGGTGTCCACGAACGTCTGGCCATATAGTAGTAGTATGTTTCATTGCTAATTTGGCTTTGGCTGCCATTTTGTTTTCTTCTATACCATTTCCAGTCTATCAGTTTTACCCTTTTAGAATACTTGATATTGAAGGTACAGAGAAAAACCTTCTTTGTACGGTGTTAAATAAATGCAGCTGTTATTCAAGGTTCTCAGAGAGCCGTCTCTTCATACCGCAGTGGTTAATGGTTCACTTATCTCAAAGGGCACTGCTTTGAATGACTAGGGTCAGACACTCTATGGAGAAGAGTAATAGAGCCAGGTAGTTGTATAAGTGCAATTACAGCAACCGACTGACATTTGCTGTTGCAGTTAATAAAGAAATGGCAAGCGTAGCTAATGAGGATCAGCAGAAAACTTGGCAAGGGGTCAGCACAAGCTTTGTTTGGTCGCCGAGGTGAGCAATAGGATGTTAAGAGAAGAGTGGCCTTGTCACGACACTTGTTCTTAAATATGGATGTGAACGATGTAGTTCCCGACTCTGTTCCCCAAGGACAAAACGCGTCATGTTTTTTTTTTGCAGGAATATCTGTACGCCATTCACAGTCTTTATGAAGAGTGGCTCATTAAGCAGACCTCTTATCCTGTGCCTGCTCAGGTCCTTGTAAGTATTGTACATGTACAACTATTTATTGCGCCAATTACCACTTCATGAGGTGTCCCTCCATTTATTCAGCTCAAGAGAGAACAAGGCTTGAAAGGGCTTTACTTCAGCAAAGCGCATACAGAGATTAGATGAGGAGTTCTTAACCTTTTTAACATTTTAGACCCCAATGGTTTGCCCTATATGTCCCCATCCCCTCTTTACCAAACTGCAGTAAACATCATCATTGTCAGTCCTAGGAAAGAGGAACTTCACCGTTATCTAAAAAATGACAGCAAAGGCACCTTAGAAATGTTTAGTGATGACAATCTACAAGCAGATACTTCTAGATAATTGCCGGCTTTTTATTTTTTGCATGTCTTATTTTTGTTTTCCTCTCCATTCTTCTTAAGGTGGCCTTTTTAACTAAGGGCAGGGGAATCCAACTATTGACATTACTGCTGTTTTGTGCAATCAACACATGGGATTGAGGTCTAGTTACTGACATTGTTACTCACATGTCATCTGACACATCAAATACATTCCTCCACCTTGATTTCAAGTCAGAGAAGTTTTTTTAAGTATTATTCAGAGATCCAGTCCCATCCCCCCCTTCATTTGGTTGGGTATATGGCTATCATTGGTTAAGAACCCTTGCAGTAGAGAATGGTCTGCCAGTGTAGCCGTTCATGGTTGGTTCGAGGAACACGTTTAGGCCTGAAGGCTTTCCCTGATTTCTCCTGCAAGAGCTTGCTCAGGGAAACGATTGGTCAGGATGGATTTTCCTAGGCAATCACTATTGTTTTTTTAGGGATGCACCGATACCGATACTAGTATCGGTGCCGATACCGAGTATTTGGGTGAGTACTCGTACTCGCCCAAATGCTCCGATACCTAGCACGAGTACTTCCTGTATCAGGAAGCCGGGCAGCACTTACACGCTGCCCGGTTTCCTGATTGGCCAGGAAACTGCTCCATGCTCGTCACTTGTGATGAGAGAGCATGGAGCCGACTTCCCGGCCAATCAGGAAGCGTGTGCAATGACGCGCTGCCCGGCTTCCCGATTGGTCAAGAAGCTATCAAATCCGGAAGCCGGGCGCCGTGTAATGACGCAGCGCCCAACATTCTGATTGGCAGGGAAGCCGGCGTCATGCTCCCTCGTCACCTCATGAATCATAATATTAAGAAAGTGACCTTAAAGCATTACTTTGTATTGCTTTAGAAAAAATGTGACCTGTCCCTTTAAGAAAAAGTATCGGTAATTGGTATCTGCGAGTACTTGATCAAAAGTATCGGTACTCGGTCTTAAAAAAGTGGTATCGGTGCATCCCTATTTTTTTTTACGTGGCAGCTGATGCTCGCAGAGCTCCACTTCCTCCCCACGTAGGCACAAATATGCAGGTACGAAGAATGGAGACTTAAAATGTATATCCATTATGCTCTATGATCAAGCGCAAGTATAATTTTATCTGAGACGCATGCTATATGCTGATTGGTGAATTAAAGATTACTCACCGATCTTCAAGTGACACAGGAGTGCTGTGTTTCCTTATAGTTAGTGTACTTCGTTGGTGATTAACTGTTTAAGCACCAGGTGGTGGTACCTAGGGCAGGGGTTGAGTCCTTAGGTCTGTGCATGATCCACATCATGGAATCCCATGGCCTGGAAGACCTACTCAGTTTGGATTCTCTTTTCGCAGGTGATCGATGCGGACAAGAACATGGAAGAGATGGCTCGGCACTATGAAGAGAACCGCAGCAGAATCCTGTTTGCTTGACACAATCGCATTATCACCTGGAACATTCCAAAGACCAATAATGAGATCTAAAGACCAATAGTGATATCCGCTCAAAGTAGACTTTGCTTCTCTTTGTGCGGGCAGCCATTTGATGCACCAAACCAACGTTTGCTGAGCATGCCGTTGGTGATTTCTCTTCTATATTAACAGGGTGTACATTTTTTATTTCACAAGATGGCTGCCTCTGTGGTATACATGCAACCTTTGTGGGGAAAACAAGTAGGATCAGCATGTAGGGGCCAAGTATTTAGAGGCGGACTTGCTTTCAGTGAACCAACTTGTATATAGACAAGTTACAGAGAACCAGTCACCAATGTGCCTTTGTAGTAATCTGAAATTTGACTATGATACCAGACAATAAAATAAAATTGTCATATAACTAAGGCTTGGGGACCCAACTCTCCAGTGGGGTGTATTATGGTATTGTGTGTGTTATTGCACGCTACATGCTTTCGCTCATTACAGGTTCATTAATTTTCAATAGCACCCCAACATGATAACCTAGCGGGCCTCTGATGCACATGCTTTGGCTCATTGCAGGTTCATTGATTTTCAATAGCACCCCAACATAACCCAGTGGGCCCCTGATGCACATGCTTTGGGTTATTGCAAGGCCATTCACTTTTAATTGCACCCCAACACATTAACCCAATGGACCTCTGACACACACGTGCTGCTGCCCACCAGAATTCAATGAAGCGCACTACAGTCCGGTGCAGAACAGCCAGACCTTTTTCTGAAATCCAGGTTCTTACAGATGCCCATTACTGACTGCTTCTCTGTAAGAAAGTCCTCTCTAACTTATTCCATTAATATCATCTGCTAAGGTCATGAGATATTTAAAGGGTGTTTGCATACAAATGGTACATATATCAGGCTCCCTGAACATACAGATGGTTAATGTAGACTCTTGTGAATGATGGGAGCCCCTAAACTAAGTTTCCCACAATGCAATGTTGCAACTCTCCCTAGATATGTGGGGGCCTGCACAATGCACTCTGTGTTCCACAGCCCTGATTATAGCTCATTGCAATTTGTATACTTGGTGCACCCTGATTTTGGGTCTTCAGTGCACTCAAGGAACTAACAAAACCAGTAATATGTGCAGCCACTTAGTTAAAAATATTGGGGAAGAATTGTCCATTTTAGTTTATTATTTTAAAGCTGAACTCTGCTCAGCTTACAAAAACAGAATTTGGGTGTCCATCCCAATAGTCAATATCTAATTGTTTAGTCTAGGGGAATATAATAGAGATGAATTTGTATCCTTTTCCTCAATTCTGCTTCAGCTAGCACTCTTCTTCGTCCCAGCTCTGAAATATAGGCAGTCCCTTAACCTCATCACATATAATGCAGGACCACCGGTGGCTGAAGATCATGCATTGTATGCGAGGATGTTAGCAAGAGGAGCGGCTTCATGGGACCAGTCAATACTGAAACTGGCAGGGAGGTACCCTGCAGGACCGTGGATTAATTTAATACAATCTTATGGCCGGGGCTCTTTTTTTGCTCCCGCTCTGGAATAGAGGAAGGCCCTTGACCTCATGGTGTCCCATGCGGGACCAACGGTGGTCAACAATTCTGCATTGTACTGTATTGGGGTATGGTTGTACTGTATTGGGGTAAGGTTCAGCTATGTGGACCTGGTCAATACCCAAACCAGCGGAAAGAAATTCTGCAGGACCATGGAATAAGATAAAGTGTATTACCTATTACAAACCCCTTGACTAAACGAGCATGATATACTGAATATACAGGGGGCACCCATATACCATTGTTGGTAAGCTAACGAGAGTTCAGCTTTGAGGAATCTAATTCATATAGTTCTATATAACGCAAATGTCATTGTTACATTTATTTCCTTTTTTTTCTTCTTTGTACGGTATTTCCCTTCTTCTAAAGCTTTGTTGGATGTAAATTATTCAGATGTATATTTATATTTGACCTTTACCCTTCTCCTTCATACCCTTTTATGAGTAAGGTCACGTTGGATGTATTTTTATGATAATTTCTTTAGTTTTATATTTGTTGCTTTTGTTTTTTTTAGCTTAATTCTTAATTAACTGATAACGAAAATGGCCTTCACGTTTCCGTGGGGTTTCTTCTGTTGGCTTCAAAAGCTGCTCCTGGCCAGGGAAGAAACCATTTCCTGATGACCTTGTGCCAGCTATAAGGGACTTCCTGCTCCTGTATGACGGGGGAAATCCTGTAATCCTGGTTTTCCTGGTCTCCGGTCAGAATAAGTGGGGTATTTGCTTTTACTTTGAAGAGAACCTGTACTCCATTTTTAACTTTTAAAAGTCCTGCCTAGCGCAAACACCATGAGATTCGCGCTTTTACGTTTATTAGCAGAAAAGCCTCATCTGTGCCTCCTTCCAGTTTAGTTTCACTTTAAGAAGGCCTTCATTTTTCAGACTGAATGGCTAAACACTGACAACTGCTATCTGTCTGTCTGAGAGTGCCTCAGTGGACAATAAGGACCCTCATGAGGAGGATGGCGGTTGGTGGAGATTAGCCATGGAGTCAGGAAAAGTAGTCTACATAACAAAGTGAGACTAAATTTAGAGGAGAACAGAAGATGATTAAAGGTCACAGAAGGCATCGTGTGTGTGTCATTAGGCAGGTCCATACAAGCAGAAGAAAAGCTGGCCGCACACTGGATACCACTAGGATAGTTTATTGGAACTTCTGCCCAAGGTCCACTCTGACACGCTTCACCCAATCAAGATCAAGCCTGGCCCACCTTCATCTCTAAGACTAAGCCTGTGATTGGGTAAAATGCGTCATCAGGGGGTGGACCTTGGTCAGGACACCAGTGATGTGGTTCAAGTTTCAATGAACTATTTCAGCGGAATCTGGTGTGCGCTCAGCTTTTCTTCTGTTTGTATGGGCTCATATTGGAGCAAGGACCTGATACCAGCAGCAAGCACCTGGCTTACTCCTTTCCGGAGCCGTGAAGGAGTGGTGCTTCTCTTGTGTATTTGCTCATTAGTCATGTCGTTTAACCCCTTCATGACTGAGGCCCTTTTTTCAATTTTTGCACCCATGTTATATTCCACATTTTAGGCCTGAAAATGACGTAAAACCCCCCAGCAATCTCCCAGTCACTGATCCAGAGCTGCTTCTCTTCTGGGTTGAATGACCCTGGTCATTTACTGGGGGCCCAGGGTGTCAAGGGCCCACCTCCTTTCCTGGACTTACAGAAGAATCCTGCAAGGATCAGTGCTCTTTTTAAAACACATTGGAGGAAATCTTCTAAAATTGGAGCAGCTGTGCATGGAAATCCGCTTCTGTATTCAGCTTGTTCAGTTAAAGCAAAACTACAACCTCCCATCCTGTACAGCCAAGGAAGGTGCCATCTTAGCCTCTTGTTGGATTGCAGCTGCTGTGGTGCTGCACATGTGATCAGCTATGATACCAGCCATTGGAGGGCTTGAAAGTAGACATGTGCAGGGCAAAAAAAAATATTTTCGGACGAAACAAATGAAAAAACATTTTAATTAATTTCGTCAATGGAAATTACTTTAATGCTGTTTTGGGTTCGGAGACAACGAGCCTCCAAATCGGAAACCGCACAAAGAAAGTGCAGAACGAGCAGCGGCCGTAGCAACCACACTCGCGTTCTGTACATGCGTGCCGCCATTTTGGAGTCTATCTTGGTATACACCAAGATGGCGGCACCTAAATATGTTGGTGTCGCCATCTTGGCGTATACCAAGATATACTAAAAAATGGCGGCATGCATGCGCAGAACACTCTGGTGGCCAATTTGGCCGCCGCTCGTTCTGCGAATAACGTCACCCATGACATGGCGTCATGTGATGTTATGCACCCCGCCTTCAAGATGGCCGTGCATTCTGATAACAAATTTTTATATGCCCCAATATCTTTTTAGTACATTCGGGCATATATAAAAATTAGTTATTCTGTATTTGGACGAACCGTCGAATCAACTGAATTTCGTTGCTTTGTAGGTTCTTCCGAATGCACATGTCTACTTGAAAGTTTGGTTGAGAGTTGAAATAAGCTCATTGACAACCTTGACACTTGGTATGCCTTGAAAGTAAATGTGACTTTACTAAGGAGACATTACATTGGTGGGTAAAGTTCCCTTTTTTGCCAATGAAAGCTAACAGCCATTTATTTTCCATGCACAGCTCCTCCAGTCTTAGTAACTTACCCCATGATGCACTTTGCTGATGCATGTAGGGAGTTAAATGCTTTCCAGGCTTCCAGTGACGTTATCTCTTGAACAAGGTGCACGTTGTCCTTCAAAAAACTTTAATTCATGGCACAGCCTGGGTGAAGATGCAAAGAAAACCACATTCCGGGCAGCTGTGCCTAAGACAGGAACAACCTTATCCTCATAAAGCACTTGCTGATTGGTTGATTGTCTTGACATTTATTGTCCTAACCAAAGAATGGTTCCTGGTCATACGGCAATCTGGGCGGAGGCCTTGTTTTACTGTTTTGCTGCTGTTTGTTATGTCATTCTGCTGTTTTGATGATTGTTCCATGGAGATGGTTACTGAGGTCCAGTTCAGCAGTACAAGTTTACAGATTGCTAAATAAATTCACACCTGGCGCTAGTTATGCTCTATATAATGCGCTCCAGCCGGTTTGCGTTGCGTAGGGGCGGTGTGATGCGTTGTTACAAAGCATTTTATTGCTTACTTTTTCAAAAATTGCATTTAACTCTGCACCGCAACCTATTGGGATGCATTGTAGCATGTCGCAACACGCATACAATTGCAATCTCATCCTAGTTTTTTGGGAGGGTTTTTTTTTCCAGCGAACACCAACAATAGGTGTGAACTGAAACAATAGGACATAAAGTAAATTGACTCATCTGAGCGTTGGGTTCATGAACGCTTCTGTTCGCGAACAATTCGGGAAGTTCGGTGAAATTTTGCTTCCGTTCGCGAACTCCACATCGAGTGACGAACACAACCGCAGCCATCTTTCCTGCACTGACACATGGTCGTGGTTTCCTCCTAGTCCAGATTGCGGTCTGATCACAGTTTGATTCGGTTCACAACCAGAATCGTGGAACGAATTAAGTTAGTGAACCGAGGTACCACTGTACCGTTCAACGCAGTCCAATGGAGATGGTGTGAATAATCCCTTCTGGTAACTTCTAGAAATGAAATTATGGATATAGTGTGTAGTTTATTTACATTTACTCCATTTTATTTTATGTTTACAATTTTTTGTTCTAATAATGCTTTTAATTAATTTTTACTGTTTACAAATTAAATTATTTTTATCCTTTTGCTTAAATAGTAAACCATTGTTATATGTGTAGTGGTATTTAGTTATGGTTTATCCAGGCAGCTCCGAATCAACGGTTGTTAGCTATGGCACTTGCATCCTAAGTAACTCCATACAAAGTGGCAGCTGAACAAGTGTCGTTCTTGTATATAGCAGACAATCAGATTCTTTCTTTCAGTTCCCCTTCCCCAATTGACTTTTAGAATTAAATTAATTAAATGGAACATCTACAGTTCCATTAAAAAGTATGTGAACCCTTTGAGATTAACTGGTTTTCTGCAGTAATTTTCCATAAAATGTGATCTGATCCTCATCTAAGTCACAACAATAGACAAAACACAATGTGCTTAAGCTGATAACACACAAACAATTCTAATTTCTCATGTCTATATTGAATACACCCATTAAACCTTTACAGAGATGGAGGAAACCAGTCAATTCCAAGGGGTTCACATACTTTTTGTTGCCACTGTATAAGGCCCAGCTCCATCTAAACAAATGTTTTTATTTTTTGTTAGTTTGTGATAGGGTGGGGGAATGGTTAGTACCTTAGAATTTTATTGCTGATTTTGTCCCTGCGGAGGAGATTTTCTTACTTTCTGTTCTGCTGATGGGATCACAGGGACAGGATGTGATGCTGATTTACTACACTGGCTGAAGATTAGTGATGGATGAAGGCTTGATGTAAACCCTGTTTGCCAGAGTTCACCCAAGCCCATGCAAAACTGTGACTGATACCCCCTCCCTCCTGGCCGAATCAGCCGCTACAGGGGCATTCCCCGCCCCTTTGTGATGTGTTGCTGTGAGACTGGGGATTACCCCTACCACAACTGATTGGGCTGGGAAGGGGGGTGTATCAGTCACGATGTTGCGGGGGCTTGGGTGAACTTTGGCACACTGGGACCACACCAAGCCCCCTGATCATCATTGGTGAAAATATAGTAACAAAACTACTTTATTTGTTTTTTTTGGGGTGGAGGAACTACTGTCAAGTTTTTTTTTTTTTTCTGCCTGTGACTTCCGGTCTTGGTAACCACCATCATCCTCATTTATTGTCCTGGTGTTAAAGGAAAAGGAAGTAGGGGAAACGTTCCCTAGCAGGATCAGAGACCTTCAATAAAAGCTTATCAGAAGTTCTAACTCTTCTCCATTCTATCCATGATGTTAAATAATTTTGGATGAAATTTGGTTTTCATTTTGATATTATTTTTTACTATTATTATTATTATTATTATCATTAATAATAATAACATAGAACAATCTTGATGTTCAAATGTTGTAAATTGAGGGCAGACACACAGGTGGATGTCTGTGTTCAATGAAGTTGTGACTTTTCCTAAGGATCTCTCTTCATTGAGGGACACAGGATTCTTGAGCAACGGGGTTATAGTGCCACCTATAGAAGGTCTACAAAAGAATTGTAGACCAGCCCAGGGTATAACCCCTCTAATGACCAGCATGCTTCATGTTTTTACTTGTGTTCTCGGAGGATGGATGTCGTTTCCCTCTCCACTGACTTGAAGCCCCATCCTTAGCTGTGTTGCCCATTCTTCCGTTGGGCTGCTTGTGCAGGTCCCAGTCCCCAGTACTCCTAGTCCAAAGGTCCCATCACTCTCTACTTAGGTCTTATGTCTACATTGGTCTTGGTGCTACTTTTCTACAGAGCTGAAGTATGCTGGTCATGGGAGGGGGCATACCTGTCCTGACCTAAATGTTTTGTGCCCAGTCCTCCTATAGGTAGCAGTATAACACAATTGTTCAAGAATCTTGTGTGCTTCGATGGACTCTGAGAAAAGGATGTTACTGAGTAAAAAAAGTAATATTTTGATATATACATATGTGTCGGAAGGTAGAATGGGTTGTTACCCCATAGAAAGGGGTGAATGTCAAAACCTAGATTTGTGACTTCTCTCACTGAGCTCATGGCAGCAGTGTATGACTCCAGTCCAGTATGGCAGCAGTGTATGACTCCAGTCCAGCATGGCAGCAGTGTATGACTCCAGTCCAGCATGGCAGCAGTGTATGACTCCAGTCCTTGAGGGTCATTTACACGCTTGGAGTTTAGAAGAAATGCTATTACTGGCCTCTCTAATAATGCCAGTTGCCTGGCTGGCTCATGCTGAGCTACTGACCTGGAACAAGCATACAGAAAAGTCACATCAGACTAAAACCCTATCGGCATACTCTGCATCTGTGTCAGTGACTTAGTATGTATAAAGTCATTGAATTGGCATTACAACCAGGAAACTAATATTTGAACACAGAGGTCAGTACTGATCGCCTCCACTTTTATTTCAGTCCAGGTTTCCTTTTTAAAGTGTATCTAAACCCAAAATGTAATACATTGCAGATTACTTGTTTGTAGGTATTGTGGAAGGATTAGTTTTCTTTTTGCCAGGCTCTTTCTTTTTCACATTGTGATCCAGCCAATCACACTTCCTTTTCCTAGGGTGACAACACTCCCTCACTGTACTGTATCTATGTAGCAATGTTGTCACCCCAAGCTGCTCTCCTGATTTGGATGTCAATCACCTCCTTTACATAGTGGGTGAGGGGTTGTAGTTCACTGAAGATAGCTGGGAAAGCTGGTAGCATTGTTTGAGATCTCAGGAAGTGACAAGATTACAAGATCTCTGAAAGGATCAACGGGTATTGTCTGTACAGTCTGAAAACGAATGCAGTCGACACATCTAACGACTGGTAAGATGCAAAATATTACATGTTTGTTCTTAGGTTTTGGTTTAAGATTCTTCCCATTGTAGACCTGATTATTATTTTATACAGTGTCTTCATATAGAGGTATGAAATATGATGTACCTGTTTTAATTAAATAAAAAGTCTGTTTTTCCTTTGTGGTGTTTTAATGTGTTGAGCTGTCATTTTGTTTTACCTATAATGCAGCAGCCACCGCGTTCTTGGTATGACCGCTTCAGGACAGGACTTTTTTTTAAAGTGGGCGATTAGGGCTTTTCCCCATAGTTCTCCTTAGGGTAACGGGGGGACACAAACTAGCGTCATCCCGTCACCCTAAGCTCAGTCTACTGAGACGCCACAGTATACCGCGAGCTACAGCTCGCAGTATACTGAGACGCTGAAGCGGATCCCGACAATTATGTCTGGATCCGCCCAGCTGCGTGAGTGACAGCTGGCTCTGCCTATCTAGAGGCAGAGCCAGCTGTACCTGCCCCCTCCCCCGTCTGTTCCGCCAGTCAGCGCTGGGGGATCGGAGGGCGGAATGCAGTCCCTCTGCTGTCACGGCAGAGAGCCATGGCAGGATTGAGAAGTGAGCGAACGCCGGTATGTGTTCGCTCACTTCCCGATCTACTGAGCCGACCTGTGACAGTCACAGGTAGGCTAGAACTATGAGGATGAGTGAAAAGCACTCACCTCATAGTTCTCCTTTAAATCATGCCTCTTAATACGATCATCTTCCTTCCAGTAATTTTTATCTGTCCTCCAGCGCTGGTGCGGGTCTCCGATCCAGCGCTGACTCCTCTGTCCTCCTCTTATGTCCCACGGTGTCTGCATGCGGGTGCACGCTGCTCCATAGACTTACCTCGTGTCTCTCCTCGTCTCCCGGCCGAACATCTGAACTGCGCATGTGCCTGCCCCAAGATCCTTTGCCGACGCCAGAGAAATATTCAGACGGGAGCGCGTGGCGGAGACACAGGTAAGTATTAACCCTTTGAATTTTTTTTTTTTTTTTCTCAAATCGTTTTGCATATATCTACTGCTTGCTAGCAATAGATATATGCAAATACATGCAAGGGTTTAATAACACTTTAACCTGCCTGTTCACAATCTTCTTTAGGATGGACACTGAGCTCAGTGTCCATCCTAAATGCTCAGCTTAGTGTGTATCCTCAGCACACCTCTGTGCCAGAATAAATTAAATTCCATGTCCAGGAGATAGGTCATTTTGGCCCAGACAATCAAGTGGGCAGGAGGTCCTGAACCCAGAAGAAGGCCTGGTGATGATGAAGGAGAGGGGAGGTGAGTTTGGTTCCCCATTAAAGCCTATTTCTAGGGGGGAAAACATTTCCCTTGCAGTGGGGCTACCCTGCAGTGCAAGAGTTAACTGCTCGTTAATGCCTTGGGGGATTCTATAAATGACTTTTACTTACCTGTTTCCGCCTCCAAAACCGGCCACCCTCTGGAGCACTGACATCATCAAGTTACAACGTAGGGCCCATAGCCCTGTACTATACAATACGAAGCTGGAACATAGGGGAGACAAGGTGAGCGCTGACTGCTGGGGGGTGTACTGCTATTTTTATAGAGGAATTCCAGATAAAAGGTACATTTTCAGGCCCTTGTATGTTCCCTATAACATAGCAAGTCTTCACTTTTTGAGTTCAGTTCCACTTGAAGTCATGAAATAGTGATAAATATGAGAGTACTGAAGCCTGTACCTGCAAAAGTCAGCAAGGGCAGCGCCTTTATTATTTCTATGAAGGGAGTATATCACAAAGCAAAACTTCAGAGTGAAAAGGCACTGATAAAAGCTGCTCTATGTAGGGCTGCAACCATCTAATCGATAATGAGAATAGTTGTCAACTATCCTCATTATCGATTAGTTGGTTGGATCCCCTAGCTCAGGGGTAGCCAAACTGCGGCCCTCCAGCTGTGATGAAACTACAAGTCCCATTAGCATTGCAAGACTCTGACAGCCACAGGCAAGGCCTCCCAAGGCAAATACATGATAGTATTTGTAGTTTCACCACAGCTGGGGGCCGCAGTTTGGCTACCTCTTCTCTAGCTCTCTTCCACGCTGGGAGGAGGGCACAGCAAGCAGTGGGCGGGTCCAATAGCCAGCCTGCTATTGGCCATTGCAATTTAAAATGGTCAATAGCATGCTGGCTATTGCACACGCCCCCTACCTGCTGTATTTACATTCCCGTCTGCAGAATCTTGCCACTGGCAGCTGTCATTCCCTGGCTGAAGCTATTCAAGCGCCTTGTGCTTATAATACAATTATAAAAGGTTGGGAAAAGTATTTCGGTTTCGGTCTGACAAATTCTGCTGCGGGAGGTGCGTTGCAGTGCCATTCATTTCAATGGCACCCCAAACGCGCCTCCCACCCACAGTGTGATCGCCTGCACTGGAACATATAGTACCACAATGCTGTGCGTTCCAGTGCAGTGCGATTGCAAAATAATTGTGCATGCAGTTTTATTCTGACGTAAACTTTGTTTGTAACACTGCATTCATGTATTTTAAATTAAGGATGGTATTTATTTAATTTTTTTATCCGATTATTCGAAAAAAATAATCCGCCAACTAATCGTTATGAAAATAATAATTAGTTGCAGCCCTAGTTCTATGACTCATGCTAGATAAGCCTCTTGATTGTCACTGCTCTGGAATCTGCTTGTTATCATGCATCGTCTCCATTATCACCTACAATACCTTTAACACATGATGATTATGAGCAGGGACATGTAATTACAGACAATTACTTCTCTGTTCATAATCTCAAGAATACAGCAGGCGGCCCGTGTAAAATGGCTGAGACCACAGGACAGTAGGGTGTGTTTATCTTCACAGTTATTGTATACACAATGTGACATCATCCCAAGTCTCGTAGCTGAGTGTCATTTCTTTTAATTATACCAGTATCAAAACAGAATTTATATCATTTGGCAAATGGAATACAAATCAGAAGTGTATGTATATGTGTGTGTGTGTGTATATATGTATGTGTATATATATGTATGTGTATATATATGTGTATATATATGTATGTGTATATATATGTATGTATATATATATATGTGTATATATATATATATATGTGTGTATATATATATATATATGTATATATATATGTATATATATATGTATATATGTATGTATATATGTATGTGTATGTGTATGTATATATGTATGTATGTATATATGTATGTATGTATATATGTATGTATGTATGTATATATGTATGTATGTATATATGTATGTATGTATATATGTATGTATGTATGTATATATGTATGTATGTATATATGTATGTATGTATATATGTATGTATGTATGTATATATGTATGTATGTATATATGTATGTATGTATGTATATATGTATATATGTATGTATGTATATATGTATGTATGTATGGATATATGTATGTATGTATGTATGTATGTATGTATGTATATCTGTATGTATGTATGTATATCTGTATGTATGTAATGTATGTATATCTGTATGTATATCTGTATGTATGTAATGTATGTATGTAATGTATGTATATCTGTATGTATATCTGTATGTATGTAATGTATGTATGTAATGTATGTATATATGTTATGTATATATGTTATGTATGTATATCTGTATGTATATCTGTATGTATATCTGTATGTATATATATATATATATATATATATATACACACACATGATAC
>NW_017307218.1:376058-377908 GCF_000935625.1 Nanorana parkeri
TTATACTTGATCTATAAGCAAGTGTTGCTTTTTCATCTAGGAATATGTTTTCTATGAAAAAAAGAACACGAGGCACCACCTAGGGGCTGTTATTAGGTCCTGCACCCCAATACGACCACAGCCAACCGTCAATTGTTGTTTTCCATGCTGTAGGGGGGCGTAAGGCCGCGTAGTCCCATAAAGGAGGGGGGCTGCGTACTAATCACATGCAGCACCTGTCCTTCCCGGGAGCTGCTCGCTACAACACTGCACGCAGCATGGAGCTGTACGTGCGGGCCGATTCTAGTGTGAATGAGGGCTAAAGCTGCCCATACACCTACAGGTTACTTGCAGATTCTGTGGTCAGATGGAAAAGGTGGAACAGATTCTATCTACACTTAGGTGTACGTTTAATAAACTGTGAAAGAGTGTGATAAGCAGTGAGAAGGCTTTTCTCACCTTAGCAAAGTGAAAAGTCTAGAAAATGCTGTTTAATAACCCGAGATAAGTCGGGTAGGAACAGAAATATCTCACCTCTTCTCATGCTGGTGATAAGTACACAGAAAGTAATGGGAATGTACCTGTTAAATAGAGGGAGAAAAGTAGAGAACAGCTTTATCACGAGATAAGTATTGTGCAAAGTACCCTTGATTTAGCACCCTGTCAGACCTGGTGCTAAAGGCCTTTTTCGTGAGAAGCACTGAGCAAAGATACAGGAACCTCCTCCTCTGTCACTCAGTTCTTCTCTGTTTCCAGTCCTGAGGAGAAGTTTGATTGGTATGTTCTATTCAGAGCCTAGTGCTAACGCCACCATGGTCCGCCGTTTATGAGGCATTAATACCTGCTGCTAGTGTGTTTGCACACACACACACTGCTGATGCAACTATCTCGGGACAGCAGGCTTTTTTCATGGACGCCAAACATTCTAATTTCCAGCATGTGTCAGAGTGCCCACTTACATTGCTAGGCTCCATCAGAGTGCCCCTTTAGAATGTTTAACCCCATCACTGCCTCGCATTGTGGTTGCCTCTGGTAGTTTAATTCATGGTTTTGTACTGGTACATGCTAAACAAATCAGAATATGTAAATCCTGTTTTTTAGCAATTTTCTTAATTTTAACGGTGAAATAACTGTTGCACTTTGCTATAGCGGTGCTTTGTAATATTGTTATTGGGTGGTTTGGCAGATTAAACTACGATCCTGTCAGGAGGATTGCAGATTATCACAAAGGATGTCATTGTGCAGCTCAGAATACATTCCCCCTATTGCTTTCTCAACTGATCACTGAGATAACTTATCTCAGCCTTTCACAGCTGTTACGTGAGATAAGTTTTCTTTTCGCAGGTCATTAAACAGCCTCTGTGCAGCCGAGAAAAACAAAGAGATCTGCTGAGTAAAGTTAACTCGCGATAAAGCTAGTTTTATCACAGTTTATTAAACGTACACCTTAACTGTGTGGATGGAGTAATCTCCCACTGGGCCAAGCGTCAGTATCTTGTTAGTCTGCCCTGCTGGCTCCCAAAATCCCAGAACAGTCTTGATTGGATTCAGTATCTTGCTAGTGGGGGCCGACTAGCAAGATACTGAAGCTTGGCCCAGCGGGAGATTCCTCCATACACACAGTTTGGCGTAGATGGAGGAATCTGTTGCCCTTTTGCCATCTGACCATAGAAAACCTGCAGATAATCTATAGGTGTATGGCCAGCTTAACCAAGTTGCTCTCCTGGCATCTGCATTGTTTCTGCATGCTGGTGGGCTGGCAGTTTAAGTAGAACACTACTGAGCAGAAGAAACATCTCTTTGATCCATGTGATCTTTCACAGGAGTGGACCTACCGCCGGTGCTGCTGCTCTGGGGCCTGAGCTTGGGGG
>NW_017307218.1:378031-381986 GCF_000935625.1 Nanorana parkeri
ACATACATACACACACATATATGTATGTATATATATATATTTATTTGTTTATTCAATTTCTTAAGGGACCTGTGCTGGGTATTTTCTAGAATTCGTCTTGTAAATTCCATGAAACTAGGGGATAATTTTTGAATTTTAAAAGAAAATAATCTTTAAAAAAAATGAAATATACAGGGGCAGACCTAGCACCGGAGCTGCCGCCCCGGTGCCTGAGCCTAAAGGGGGGCTCAGTATCCAATGTAACACAGCCCAGAGGCAGAGATGGGGGGGCCCGCTAGTGTCCGGCCGCCGGATACCATCGGATCGGTATCTGGCGGGCCCCCCCATCTCTGCACCGGGAGTGTCCGATGATCAGATAGGTATCTGGCAGCCAGTGGGCCCCTCCCATCTCTGCACCGGGAGTATCTGATGTTTCGACACTCCCGGCGCAGAGATGATGGGGCCCGCCGGACACTGAGGCGGGAGCCGAGAATGAAAAACACAGCAGGCACTTCATGGGGCAACTCTGGGCCTCGGCCGTGAGGACCCAGCAAGCAGCCGCCTGAGCACACGGGCGCGCTGTCTGAGACTCTGACACACTGGGGTGTTTTTCTGCAGCCTCCCCCACCAGAAGAATGGAAATGTTCCAGTGCTGCAGGTATCAACAATTTACAGGTCTGTGCTGGGTGTGTCATCTCGTTACAACCTAATTTGCTTAAACAACTCCAGGAAATGTGAAAAATGAACTCTTGCAGTGGGGCGGCTACTATTACTCACTGCAAGGATTCACTGCTCGGCCGGAATAACAAAAGAGATACTAATTTGATCCTCGGTCCTGCAGCAGTGAGCGCTCCCCTCTCTCCCACCTCTGTTCTGGCAGTCGAATGTCTCTCAGCATCCTCACATCTAATGCAAGTGGATGGACATGATGATGTCACGGGTCCTTAGACCACCAGAGCCTGGGGGGGGGGGAGAAGAGGTTGCAGGCACCAGTCTAGCAGCAAGGTGGGACTGAGGATCAGGTTAGTATAATTTCTTTATTTGCAGCCAAAAGGAGCAATTAACCCTTGTGGGACGGAGGTAACACCACTGCAGAGGTTAACTTTTGGAAATTCTGGAGTTCTTCAAAGGAAGCGATGGCGTATTTTAGTATTGAAAGATTTGGCGTTGTAAATATCATATATACACATTACAGTACAATTGTACATCTGGTTGTACTGCACACTATTTGGAAAGGAGATTGTACAATGGGATTGTAAAGTGCATGGCCATCTTAAGGGCTGGTGTACCTGGGTGTTGTTTACCTGTGTTCAAACACGTGGCAAAGCCATGTCAGGAGATTCCCGTTTATCTTGATGGAGCGGGGTGAATGACGGTTCTGAGGCCGCCTTTGACCTGCTTTGCTTTGCTCTGAGTACAGCATGGTCTATTGGGGATGTTTCCTTGGCAGGCAAAGCAGGTCAAGTGCGGCCGTGTACACTCCAATGCATTCATTCGAGCTGCTTTCAAATGCCCATGTACAAAAGCTCTTGATAAAAGAAGAGTCTGTACTTACCTACCGTGGTGTCACAAGGGGCTTGCGGCCCACACCCGGGTGCCACCATTGGAGGGGTGACACCAAATTTACCAGCAGTCATTTTGATGTCACCCCCCCCCCTATGAAAAGTCGGGCACTCGGTCATGGACCGAGAGCCTGACAGTGTCAGGAGAGAGGAGGAGACCAGGCGGCATACCTCATCCCGCCGGGTGAACGTCCCCTCCTCTTGCTGCCAGCGGCCATTACTAAGATGGCCGCCGGCAGTCTTCAATAGGATGACTACGCATGTGCGATGACGTAATCGCGCACGGCGACATCACGCGCCGCCCTCAGGTCCGACGGTAACCAGACACATCTGGCAGTCTCGATTTCCTGGGTCCTCCACAGCACTCTGGTTCCTCCTGCTGACGTGTACATCACTAATGTCTCTAACAAATGTCCGTAGCAGAACCAGTGAGAGCTCGGTTGTAGGAGTAGGCAAACTCTGTCTCTCCAACTGTGGTAAAGCTACAATTCCCATCATTCATCTTCCTCTAGGACTCATGCTTGTGGCTGGCAGAGTCTTGCACTTCCTCATGGGACTTGTAGTTCAAAGCAGTTGGAGTGCCGGAGTTTGCCTACCCCTGCTAAAGTGTCAGCTCCTCAACAGACTTCAAGGAGGGGATTTTTCAGGATCAGAGTGGCGATCAGGGTCTTTCGTTCCGCCTAAGGGCTGAGCAAAAGAAAAAGATTCCTCCATCTCCACTAAACAGTACGGACAATTCTCACGCCGGCCTATTTTATTCTGACAGCTAGAGCCTGCCATTGTCAGAATGTCCAAAAGCATTGGCTGCAGTCATTGCTCAGCTGTCAATTTTCCATCCGGCTTCTTTGACAAACATCAATTTTTCAATCGGCTTTTGTCAAGTTGGGTGCTGCCGGCAGGGCTACCCACAGCTTTCATTGTAGCCGATTCAGCAGGAGTATGACCAGCTTATAGGAATTGTAAAGTCCCAGTATATCCTATCAACATTGTAATAGGAATACATACCAGAGTTGCTTCTGATAATGCAATGAAAGCTTACTTTTAAAATGCCTTTTATGTAGTGAGTGCTGCCTTCCGTCTGCCCATCACTTCCAACAACTTCCTTGATTCCCAGTGTGCTTTGCGTCTCTTTCCCTGCTGCTTCATGTGATGCAATCTCGATTTCTCAAGACCGCATATCCCATCATGCATTGCTTCCAGCAAGCAATGATAATGTTACATTGTTCAGATGTTGAGTTGTAGTTCTGAAGGCAGGCTGTGAGTGGTGACACAAGGAAGGTTATATTCACAGGGCTGAGTGACATTGTGTCACTGCATGGAGGAAGTACATCCTATGGGGATCTTCAATAAGTACATTTACAAACTTCTAGAACAGTGGTTCTCGTCCTGTGTAACCTCAGGACCCACATTTGTCTTTTGTCATTAAGTCACGACCCAAGTTGTAGTCTCCCTACCTTACGAGAACTGGAGTGGATCCTCACCCTGGGCTGCTGTGCTGTGACGGAGCTCCATCCATATGTGCATTGCTGGTACAGCTCCCATGCCCCCTGTAGAGGTGCCAGAATGGGATGCCACTCTGGTCCAGGCACCTCTACAGGGCATGCGAGGGAGCAATGCACGTATATGGATGGAGCTCCCTCGCAGCCATACCCCCAGCCCACCCCACCTTAAGCTGACACGGCACCAAACCTTGTCTCTAAGTATCACCCTAACCGTCCCCTCCGCTCCTCCCAAGACCTCCTGCTCTCTAGCTGGCTTGTCAACTCCTCCCATGCTCGCCTCCAGGACTTCACTAGAATCTCCCCCATTCTGTGGAACTCTTTACCCCAACCTGTCCGTCTATCTCCCACTCTGACTACCTTTAGGCGATCCCATAAGACTCATCTTTTCAGGGAAGTCTATCCCACCTCAACCTAACCGCTCAACCATCTCTTTCTCAAACAATTCCTCCGGACACAGCTCCCTCCTCATGTATCACTTGCCCCTCTCTTTTAGATTGTAAGCCCTCAGGGGCAGGGCCCTCCTTACCATCTTGTCTTGAATTGTATTGTGATTGTAATGTCTTCCTTATATTGTAAAGCGCTGCACAAACTGTTGGCGCTATATAAATCCTGTATAATAATATTTGGAATGGCTGCTCAACACACGAAGTGACTGCGCTAGGGGGAGGCTGAAGAGCCGCTTACCTAGCACAATGGAAGGTACACGGCGACCCACTGAACACTGGGTTGCGACCCACAAGTTGGGAACCACAGTTCTAGATGGATTTGGTTATTAGGAGTTGGATAAAACTTATGGAAATTCAATATAGAAATATAGATTTAGTTTTTGATCATAGTTACCCTTGAATGTACAATCACCGTGCAGCAAAAAACAGGGAGCAGAACATTCATATGTAATCAATAAAAATGATT
>NW_017307218.1:382021-410052 GCF_000935625.1 Nanorana parkeri
CCCCCCCCATGGATGTGTATGTACTAACTGCAGAGAGACCAGGCTTATGAAACATTACCGCACGTGATTCATAGAAAATGCTCTTTTTTAATAAGAGAAAAAAAAGACAAGTTTTCCTTCAACAAACCATATATGCTGCAAGGTGGTAGCTTGGGCACGTCTGAAAACTGAAGCATGTAAACGGAAATTGCCATTTAATTAATGTTTGTGCTCAGAAGCTTTTTCATTTCAGACGCATCAACAAGTAGAAGTCTAACGAGTGTAAATATTGAACGAAAATGATACAACTTTCATTTGTAATAAATTTGCATATAATCTCAGTGCACAGGAAACAGTAACTGACCTGGGGGAGGGGTGGGCTGAACCCCAAGCAAAGTGCTAAATGCAGCGATCAAGAGATCTGTATTTCTCTATAGCCAGTCCTGAGAATTACACAGCTCTGCCACACAGCAGAGCCAGGCTGGTGATTTGACTTTACTGCAGTTCAGCAATGCAACTTGGTCGCCTCCCCGCACCCTGGCCTGCTACTGCACAGTAAATAAAGAGTGGCACATTCATGAAGTCTTCCCTCTGCTCCTGTCTACATGCAGCACACGTGATTGGCCCTCTGCTCCTTTCTACATCTCTACATGCAGCACACGTGATTGGCCCTCTGCTCCTTTCTACATCTCTACATGCAGCACACGTGATTGGCCCCTCTGCTCCTTTCTACATCTCTACACGCAGCACACGTGATTGGCCCCTCTGCTCTTTTCTACATCTCTGCATGCAGCACACGTGATTGGCTCCTGTCTACATCTCTACATGCAGCACACGTGATTGGCCCCTCTGCTCCTGTCTACATCTCTGCATGCAGCACACGTGATTGGCCCCTCTGCTCCTGTCTACATCTCTACATGCAGCACACGTGATTGGCCCCTCTGCTCCTGTCTACATCTCTACATGCAGCACATGTGATTGGCCCCTCTGCTCCTGTCTACATCTCTACATGCAGCACATGTGATTGGCCCCACTGCTCCTGTCTACATCTCTACATGCAGCACACCTGATTGGCCCCTCTGCTCTTGTCTTGTCTACACCTCTACATGCAGCACACGTGATTGGCCCCTCTGCTCCTGTCTACATTTCTACATGCAGCACACGTGATTGGCCCCTCTACTCCTGTCTACATCTCTACATGCAGCACACGTGATTGGCCCCTCCGTTGCCCCTCTCTCCCCCAGTCCGAGTGCTGCTGTGCAGAGTATTGCAAGAGGCTGAAATCAAGTCAACATTCATTTACTTACACTAGCTGCATTTAAATATACATTTAATGATTTTCAGTGAATACAGATCGGTAACAAATTGGTAATTTTTCTTTTTAAACTTCCCGGAGTTCAGCTTTACGCTTGTGGGTTCTTCGTGATCATCACAAAATCCTCCTTTGTATCCTCGTGTACTTTATACAAAGTCTCATTGACCTGAACCATTTCTCCCGGTAGAGAAGGAGCTTGGAAATGGTTTTCCTCCGGTTGGAGGTCGGTGATTCTCAGGCACTGTCTCGCCGTTACTCCGGGTGGAATGTACATGGAGCTCGGAGGCTCTCGAAGTCGAGGTACGTTGTCAGTGACTCCACATTCTGGTACTTTGCTGGTGGAAGCATTGAGCATGGAGAAGCCTGAAGAAGAAGATGCCGAATTGGTGACTTCTTCCATGGCCCCTTTGTTTTTCAGACATGTCCATTTTGGATCCCCGTGGCAAAAGTTACTACTGTGAGAAAACTCTTTTGGATCCGGCGGCAATGTTTCTTCGATAGGGTAGGCCATCTCGTCAGCCGCTTTGCCCATCTTCAGTTTGATCACCAGCCTCTCCGACTGAGATTGTTTATTTGGCATATTCACTTCAACGGGAGGCTGGTTGACCCCAAGTGGTTTCTTGGAGTCCGGTGTGTTGTGACCGAGTACAGTTGCCCTTGCGTCGTTGTTCTCAGCTGGTACATTGTACACTGCATCTCGGGCCTCATACAAATCTGGTTCATTACTGGAAGATTCCGGCATACAAGGCTTGGCAAACTTTGGATCTTCATAAAGCTCCTCGGGTATCTCTTCTTTTAACTCCTGAGGATGAAAATTGTTTTTTCGGTTCTGTAAAGGTAAGAGAGGTTGTTGGGCCAAGTTGAGGTCACTGTATTTATTAAGGAACTCGTCGCTGTCCAAGTGCCTGCTATAAAGGTAGCTTGAACCCACAACGTTCACGCAATCTTCAGCCGCAGGTAGGCCAGAACCGGCAGCTGACTTTTCGGGGTCCTTCCTGTGGATTCTCTTAGATATTCTGCTCTCCCCTTTCAGACTGTTCGTGCCATCGGTTGTCTCAGAGTTCTCGTTCTGGTTGTTACGTTTGCCGCACTGTTCAGAATTTTCTTTTTCATTCTTAATCTCTAAATTGAGTTCACTGAACAGAAGTTCTGCAGAGTCCGACCTGTTCTCCTTCATCAGACGAAGCACTTTATCACAGTAAAGTCGTGCGAGGTAGAGTTCAAAGGCAGCCAGTTTGGCCTCCTCAACGTTGATCGGCCCTCCGATAACATACTCCGTGTCTTTGACTACAGAGTATCCCACTCGCTGAAGGATCTGTCGTACAATCTTCTCTGGAATGACGGGTTCAACAAAGTAGACAAAGTTACCTGTAAATTTCTGCACAAAGGGAAAAGAAAGAAAGAGATTTAATTCGGAGGATAAAAAGAAAATAATTTTTTTTTTTTATGTGAACCTGGAGAAAATAATTTCATATATAGGAGGCAGTAGGGAAGTCAGACATCGGGGTTAGTTCTCTTAAAGGTGAACTCCAGCAGATGTAATGTGCAGCTCTGTCCTTAATGCACAGTTCTGAAGTGGTCAGTGAATACAGGACTGCCTTATAGTATGTATATGAACATCCTGGTCCTCAAGTGGATGCTCGTTCCTGACAAGTGATCTGGGTGACTGTACAGCCCCCCAGATAACTTGTAGCAGCCCCTCCCACCATGTTTTTCAGGGTCCCCCACTCTTCTGGGGGACCATGGCAAACTGCATTCAGGATGGAGAGTGGGAGCAGGCTGAAGAACAGCCCCCCAGATAACCTGTAGCAGCCTGCATCTGTGGTGGTCCCCCCTTCCATGTTTTTTAGGGGTCCCCCGCTCTTCTGGGGGACCATGGCAAGTGCATTAAGGATGGAGAGTGGGAGCAGGCTGAAGAACAGCCCCCCAGATAACCTGCAGCAGCATGCATATGTGGTGGTCCCTCCCACCATGTTTTTTAGGGGTCCCCCGCTCTTCTGGGGGACCATGGCAAGTGCATTAAGGATGGAGAGTGGGAGCAGGCTGAAGAACAGCCCCCCAGATAACCTGTAGCAGCCTGCATATGTGGTGGCCCCTCCTTCCATGTTTTATAGGGTCCCCTGCTCTTCTGGGGGACCATGGCAAGTGCATTTAGGATGGAGAGTGGGAGCAGGCTGAAGAACAGCCCCCCAGATAACCTGTAGCAGCCTGCATATGTGGTGGCCCCTCCTTCCATGTTTTTTAGGGGTCCCCTGCTCTTCTGGGGGACCAGGGCAAGTGCATTCAGGATGGAGAGTGGGAGCAGGCTGAAGAACAGCCCCCCAGATAACTTGTAGCAGCCTGCATATGTGGTGGCCCCTGCCACCATGTTTTTCAGGGTGCCTCACTCTTCTGGGGGACCATGGCAAACTGCATTCAGGATGGAGAGTGGGAGCAGGCTGCTGCTTCGCGTGCAGTGTGTCACAGCCTTTAAGGCGTTGCCTATGGAGAATTTCGGGTACCGTACTTTGTCGCCATTTCACGCGTGCACGCAATTTTTACCCTGGGCATGTTTGGTATCTATTTACTCGGCACAGCCTTGTATTTAATATTTATCACAAACATTGGGTAACATATTGTGCTTTTGGGCACTAAAATTAACTTGAGTGTATTTTTACACCCCCTCCTCTGTCAATTCCTGCACTGGCTTCCAATAGCCCAAAGGATAAAATTCAAAATATTAAAAGGAGAACTATGGGGGGGAACACAAACTAGCGTTCTCCCGTGACCCAAAGCTCAGTATACCGTGTGCTACAGCTCGCGGCATACTGAGACGCTGCAGCCGGGACGGATCCCGACATTACTGTCTGGATCCACCCAGCTGCGTGATTGACAGCTGGTTCTGCCTATCTAGAGGCAGAGCCAGCTGTACCCGCCCCCTCCCCTGTCCGCTTCGTCAGTTAGCACTGGAGGATCGGAGCGGGGAGGGGGGAATCCCTGCAGGGAGCCGTGAGTGACAGTCACGACTCTCTGCACGGATAGATCGAGAAGTGAGCGAGCGACGTTATGTGTTCGCTCACTTCCCGATATACTGAGCCGACCTGTGACAGTTTCATTGTCACAGGTCGGCTCAGATTATGAGGCTGAGTGAAAAGCACTCACCTCATAGTTCTCCTTTAACAACGACTTACAAAGCCATCCACAACTCTGCCCCGGCTATATCTCAAACCTTGTCTCAAAGTATAACCCTAACCGTCCCTTCCGCTCTTCCAAAGACCTGCTTTCCTGCTCCCTCGTCAACTCCTCCCATGCTCGCCATCCTATGGAACTCTCTACCCCAACCTGTCCATCTATCTCCCACACTGACTGCCTTTAGGCGATCCCTTAAGGCTGGGTTCACACCTGGGCGTACCGTAGGCGCATTTTTTCTGCTCGTTTTTTTCATTCAGTGAAACGCGCGTTTTTATACCTCCCCTGGCGGTATGATTTTTTTTCCCCCTTTTATTTTGTCTTTTTTTCAAAACTTAAAACTTCCCGTCGGTTCCACCCCCCTGCGTCGCGGCCGCTCGCAAGGGACGGAACCGGGAAGTCGGCCGCAGGACACAGCGGGGATCGCGGACAAGGTAAGTCCACGCTGTATTCCAGTGTGTGGCTCGGGATTACCGCTTTGTTAACCCCCGAGCCACACTGGGGAATAACAATGGATACGCGCTGAAAAACGCCCCAAAGAAGCTCCTGTACTTGTTTGGGCGTAGGGCGTTTTTCAGCGCGTATCCATTGTTATTCCCGAGTGGCTGAACACAAACTTGCCATGGTCCCCACGGGCTGAAATACGCCCAGGTGAGAACCATGCCCATAGGGAAGTATGGGATTTTCCTTGCTGAGCGTTTTTCAATGATTCGATCAGCGCTGAACAACGCCCAGGTGTGAACCAGGCCTAAGCCCTCTTTCACACCTGAACGTTTTGTAGCGCGTTCGACGCTCGACGAACGCTCTACAAAACGCTCAAAAATATAAATCCCATTGTATTCAATGGTCTCGTTCCCACCTTGGCGTATTTCCGCCCGTCCCTAACGCGCTACAAAACGGCCCACGCCTGAAAAGGTACAGGTACTACTTTGGGCCGTTTTGTTGCGCGTTTCCATTGGGATACAGCCAAGTAGCCTTCGGAAACGCATGTTTGTTGCGCAACTTTTTCCCCGCGAATCGCAGTAAAAAAACGCGCGACAGACGCGCATATGCAATACGCCTAGGTGTGAACGAGACCTAAGACTCATCTCTTCAGGGAAGCCTATCCCACCTCAACCTAACCACTCAACCACCACGTTCTCAAACAATTCATCCCCACACAGCTACCTCCTCATGTATCACTTCCCCCTCCCTTTTAGATTGTAAGCCCTCAGGGGCAGGGCCCTCCTTACCATCTTGTCTTGAATTGTATTGTGATTGTAATGTCTTCCTTATATTGTAAAGCGCTGCGCACACTGTTGGCGCTATATAAATCCTGTATTATAATAATTTTTATCTGAGGTTTTGGGTTCCATAAAAAGTTGTGCTAATATCATGCCCAAAAAATTGGGCTAGGCAGTGAACGGGTGGAGCCCGGTGCCGTGTTTACCTCCTGCACAGCACAGTTTATACTTCACGATTCCACTACTCATACGGAGACTGGAAGACATTTTGGCTCTGAGGATGTGAAGCGGTTTCAGTTCTTGTTTCTATGAATACCGGAGACAAACCTCTGTGGAGAGCAATACACCGGCTTCCATTGCTGACCTCCTCCTGAAAGGGTTCAGCATCAGGCTGTCTCCGGCTTTGGTGCTTCCCTGAGTCACTGACCTGACAAAAGTACAGACCAAGACTTCTAATTTCACTTGCAGCATGCTTGTTCCAAGTCAGCGAGTCAAATATTGAAGCCAGTGGATAAGCATGAGAGCCATGTAAAGCACATTTTCAAAAGGAGGTCAGCAATGGCAACTCCTTTTTTTCTCCCCGAGTTCCTTTTTTGGGCAACCTACGGCCCTCCAGTTGTGGTGAAACTACTTCCACTTACTTCCTGTTGTGTCACAAGAACAGGAAATTAAAGTCATCTCTCCAGCAAATGAGTAGAGTGAAGACGGGTTAGGACCTCTGGCGGTGTTCTGTCGAAAAAGCTCCGACCCGTCGAGATCGCCGACTGGTGACGTCACGTCCGGTGACTTGCCAGCAGGTGCCAGTAGGAGATTTAGACCAGATGCCGCTGCTGCGCGTGCACCAGCCGTGCCGCTGTCAGATTCCTCATCGATTCATCGAACTCCCGTGACTGCGCCTCTTCACAATCCCCATCAAGTTCTCCACCCCCCATAAGTGCGCCTGCGCGGTCACAGCAGAATCAAGTCCTCCAAATAGTGTTAGTGCGTCCGCGCACCCATCCGACGGCACGTCATGCTGAGAGATTACATGTTTTGCCAACGGGCGGGCGCCCTTTCAGATGACCGTGCAGGCGCTCTGACGGGTGTCAGAGAACTTGATGGAGATCGTGAAGCTGCGGTGATGGGAGCTCGCTAACCCGATGTGGATCCTAATGTTGGCACCGCAGGCACACCAGCACCATCTGCTCTGAATCTGCTACTGGCGAGTTACCGGATGTGACGTCACCAGTCTGAGATCTCGACGGGTCGGAATTTTCGACAGAGCACCAGGTTTTTGTTGCCACATTCCTAATCATGCTGTGCTACCATGAGGGGAGATGATTCCAAGTCTTAGAGGAATGTTCCAAGTGTCGCTCATGCGGGGTGATCCATTTCTCTGCATCTGACTAATGAAATCCAATATGTGAAGCTTTCATGATGAGTAATGGTACAGAAGGCACCACTAGTTTCAGTGATGACATCACTGCTTTTCACAATTGTATTTAAAGACCATTGCACAAGTAAAGCAATGACATATCTTACCAATAAAGGTCACGACGATTGGTCATTGCATCACCTGACATGAATAAGAATATTATTAACTCCTTATATCAGGTGACATGTCTATTATAGGTGTGATGATACCACGCACTACCAATCACATTCTGGGTGTCACTTTTGTCTTGTTAGGAGACAAATAGAAGGACAGCAAAGGATGAGTGTGCTTTAAAACCAAGGGCAGATACCCAGCCCCCACCCCTGACCTGAACAATACCCCCCTCCCATGTAGATCTGTACTTACCGAGATCTGCTTTTGTTTAATCCAGTGCCACAATGCTCCCCCTGCTGGCCGCAACTGCACATTACAACCCCATAGACTTCTATGGGGTCGCCTCCCATTCAGGAGACAGACAACAAACAAAGGAAAAGGAATCCTTGGATCCAGGGAAGTACGGATCTGTGGAGGGGGAGGGTGGGATCATTTGTCTAAAAGTGCGCTTATTCTTTAAGGCAGGGTTGGCAACTCGGCCCTCCAGCTGTGTTTTAACTACAAATCTCAACATGCCTCTCCCTCTGCGAGTCATGCCTGTAGCCCGTAACTGTCAGTCTTGCAATGCCTCATGGGACTTGTCGTTCCACAACAGCTGGTGGACCCGAGTTGCCCACCCAGTCACACCATCAAGAGTGCGTTCCAGTGCGTTCGGCCTCTGGAACGCAACCCAGCTGGCTCACGTTGTTTTGGGGCGTGGCTGCGGTACCATAGAGTTCAATGCACCCCCCCTGCTCGCGGTGCGATCGAGGGCACCCGGACGCGTGGCACAATAGTGCCTGCATTCTGGTCCAGTGCGATCTGCAAAAAGTAGTGCACGCAGCATTTTTTGCAGATAGAGTTCAATGTATCGCCACGCCCGCGTTCCAGAGGCCGAGCGCACTGGAATGCACCCTTGATGGTGTGACTGGACCCTAAGGGCTCATTCATAGTTAAGTGTCTTGTTGCAGCGCATTGACACACACACGTGGTATATTTTAAGCACACGTGTAGTTTAAAGCTGACGAATATAACCGATGCCATGTGCCCTGATTATCATGAAGTCAGGCGGCAGATCATCACCCTGATTGGTCAGGCAGCCTGGCTTCCTGACCAATCAAGAAGCTGGGAGTCGGGTCATGACATGCCGCCTGGTTTCATGATTGGTTAGGAAGCCAGCTTCACTTGTTGGTAGGCAGCCTGGCTTCCTAACCAATCAGGAAGCCAGGCGGCACGTCATAACTCGCCTCCCAGCTTTTTGATTGGTCAGGAAGCCAGGCTGCTGAGCAACAAGTGAATCCGGCTTCCTGGCAAATCAGGAAGCCGAGAGTTGGGTCATGATGTGCCACCTGGCTTCCTGATTTGCTAGGAAGCCAGCTTCAATTTTTGCTAGGCAGCCTGGCTTCCTAACCAATCAGGAAGCCAGACGGCACGTAATGACCTGCCTCCCAGGTGCCTGATTGGTCAGGAAGCCAGGCTGCCTAGGGAGGCAGGTCATTATGTGCCGCCCAGCTTCCTGATTGGTAAGGAAGCCAGGCTGCCTAGCAACAAATTAAGCTGGCTTCCTGGCCAATCAGGAAGCCAGGAGGTGGGTCATAGCCCACCGCCCTGATTGGAAACGAAGCCGGCTCCATGGTCCCTCTGCATCAGAGATAAGTATCGGAGCATTTGGGTGAGTACTCGCCCAAATACTCGATATCGGTATCAGTGCATCCCTATTGACAACACTCACTCACTGCACTATGTCTAAAGGGCAATGTTGTCGCTCCTTTGAAAGCAAATGTTAGGATGACAGAACACCTCCCCCTGTGTATTTCCATGAAATGAGGGCGAGGTGTTGTGTAGTACGCAGGGCTGATGACATCATCTGGTGGGAGGAACACGTTTAGAAGAGATATAACAAAGCACTTTCAATTGTTGATATAACAGACAGAAAACGAGAAGTTCCTTGTTCAGGTTTATATACATTTTAAGGAACTTATCTTCCAATCAGACACACATGTGTATTGGCCAATTACACTTGTACAAAGCATCCAGGAAAAGCGTGTCAGTAAGTCACGTTCTTGTTGCCTGTAGCAACCGGCCAGCAATCTAGATGCTGATCAGTTGCCAAGGAGAAATGTTCCATCCGGCACACTTCACCCATCAGCCATGCACAAAAACTTGCCCGCAGCAAGGAGCTAGTGCCCAGCAACCAGTCAGCAACACTTCTTGTTGCCAGTAGCAACCAGCCAGCATCCATGTACAGCTCTGGAAGCTGAGCAATTGCTATGGACAACAAGAAATGTTTCATCCAGCACACTTCACCCATCAGCTGATCGGTTGCTATGGGAAACAAGTTATATTTCATCCAGCACCCATGCATGAAAACGTGTGCCTGTAGCAACCAACCAGTATCCTTGTTGCCCATAGGCATCAGCCAACATCCCTTGTTGCTATAGCAACCAGCCAGCAACATTTCTTGTTGCTCTTAGCAAACAGCCAGAATCCCTGTTCATCTATTGGAAGCTATGCAGTTGCTATGAGCAACAAGAAATGTTCCATTCAGCACACTTCCACCATCAGCCATGAACACAAACCAGTGCCTGTAGTAACCAGCCAGCACCCTTGTTGCCCCTAGCAACCAGCCAGCAATATTTATTGTTCAAGGCAACCCTGTTGAGCTCTGGAAGCTGAGCAGTTGCTATGGGCAGCAAGGATTGTCCCATCCAGCATTCCCTCCTTCTGGGTACCTTCAGGGTCCTGATCTCCTTCCTCCAGGGATACAAGAACAGGTTGACACAGATGAGCTCCAGGATGGCAAAGCCCTTCATCATGTGTGTGATGATGTCAGCCCGGTCCTGCCGCTTCCTCTTCACAAAGTTGTCTCTGATCAGCTGAGTGTAGAGGAGCCTCGGGGCAGCGCAGTCCGCCCTCCTCCCGCACAGCACGGCGCTGCCCTCCCGGCTCCCGGCCTCATAGTGGAGGATGAAGTCGAGGAAGAGGCTCCCCTTCATATCAGCGCAGCCCGGCTCCCCTCTCCCCGACTTCTGCATGAGGAAGTTCCCTGCCTGGGCTGCCAGCCGCTCCCGCCGCCGGATTGGCCGCCTCTGAGCCCAGCTTCTCTTGCTATTGGTCGGCCCGGGTGTCAGTCACACAGCCTGTTTAGCTCTGGGCTCAGGAAGTCAGGGAGACAAAGTGAAAGTGAGCTGAGGCTGTGTGATGGTGCTGTGTGGTGACCTGTGCAGGAAGAGCATGCCAATATGGCACCTTCCTCAGGAAACTCACACACATTCACATCTCACATTTCACTACTGGGGTCATTCTGTCAGGGGGTCCATTTACATCTTGGCCTTGTGGAAACATATGGGTGACTACCTGTGTGTAAAAATGGCACCCAATTAAATATTAACAGGAAAAAGGTCAAAAGCCTGTTGATTTTTCACTTCAGAAAAGAGAGCGAGCTTATCGGTCAAATGCCCGTTTATAACGCATGTTACTATAGCGACCATTGCGGTCACATTCACTTTATAGTGTGCAGTGCAACCTCAAACAGTGACGCATATGCCTTACAAAACGTTTTCCTTTAGTTTTGGAAGAATTAGAGACCCTGTCATGTTTTTATTGCTGTGTCCCTACTCCTCCTTCTTCACTTGTCCTGGTGACCACTGTTACCGGCACTGAAAGTGATGGAAAATCCAAAAATGGGAGTTGTCACCAGTAGGGATGAGCAGATTGGACGCATCTGATTGGACGGCACAGAAGGTAGCAAGGGGAGCTCCTTCTGTGTGTCTGAAGAACTGCGAGTGGGGTGCAGTGATGTCATTGACCTTATATGGCTATATTAGGTTAATGACATACAATGTAGCCATATGAGGTCATTGGGAAGATTTAATTTAATTTCCTGTCCTATAAACACAACAGGAAAGTGATAGGAAATCTCTGCAGAGTGAGGGGAAATGCCCTCATAGACAGTTGTCACTGGAACAAGGGTCCCCATTGGAAGATTTCCTCTCTTCCTGGTTCAGTGACAACTCAAAACTTGACTTTTACCCAACTTACAGTCACAGTGACAATGATCACCACCATGACAAATATGAGAGGATGAATCTTCACAGGGGGAACATAGACTGCAGTATAAACCTGACAGGACTGGTAACCCTATTCTGTCCAGAAAATGTGATTTCCTAGTTTGGATCCTGGGATTTCCCCCTTCATTGGTGTCAGTGTCAGCAATATTAAACCCCTCCCCCCCCCCATTCATTGGTGTCAGTGTCAGCAATAATAACCCCCCTTCATTGGTGTCAGTAATATTAACCCCCCCCCCCCCTCCCCGCCTTCATTGGTGTCAGTGTCAGCAATATGAACCCCCCTTCATTAGTGTCACATGAACTATCAGTACGCACAGTGCCTTGTGAAGCCCTGATTGGGTAAAGCAATGCACCTGGCCACAGGTCAGGTGCAAGAGTTTGCCCAATCACGGCACAGTGCACTGTAAAGGTTCCCATACACCTTACGATTATCGTACGATAATCGTATGCGATCGACTTTTCATACGACAATCGTAAGGTGTGACTGTAGTGCCTGACCGATAGTACTGTACAATCGTACGACTTTTGACGTTCAAGCATGTTGGAAAACTTTGGACGATCGTACGATTTTCGCATGGTTGGTGGCGTTTCCGTCCGTCAAAAGTCGTACGATTAACACTGCTCATGCGCAAACGAAAATATGTGCGGTCTATTACCGCAATTCGTCCAGGTGTTTTTTTTTAAACTACGGCTGATTGAACCTTGCGATAATCGGGGCAGGATGGGGCCGCCGTACGACAATCATACGACGTTTCGATCATCGGACGAAAATTTTCATACGATAATCATAAGGTGTATGGGCACCTTAAGAGTCGTGATTGGCCAAATTAATGATGACTTTGCCCAATCATGGCTCACAGCTAAGTCCTGTCAGGTGCCGGACAAATGTAAACAATTGGGCGGAGCTAGCGGTGATGTCACCGCTAGCACCACCCAGTTGTTTATATTTTGCCAGCATCTGTCAGAATGCCATTCTGCGGAGGGATTTCTTTGCGAGCAGACAGGTTGGTGGGCGGCGGGGGTAAGTAAGTGCTGCAAAAGGGGCCCAAACCAAGTACTGAGTACATATGCATGCTTGTACTTTTCAGAGGTCCGATATTGTTCTATGTACAATCCTTGTTTTATTGATTGCATGTAATAATCTACTTTTTTGAGGTTGTGGATTTGGGGTTCTTGGGGTTTTCATGAGCTGTAAGCCATAATCATCACAATTATGACAAATCACGGCTTGAATTATCTTGCTTTGCATGTAATGAGTCTATCTCATATATTAGTTTCACCTTTTAAGTTGCATTAGTGAAATAAATGAACCTTGCACGATATTCTAATTATTCGAGTTTCACCTGTATATACCCCTTACTCATTCACAAGGGGGGGGGGCTGCATATGAGTGCCCCTTTATTAAAAGGGTACCCTGATGTGAATACGCCCCCTGCCTGCACCCCCACAACCAAAGCCCCAGGGCTTGTGGGGAAGAGGCCCTTATCCCCATCGGCACGGGGACAAGGTGCTTTTCCAGGGGACACCCTAGAAAAGCACCCTCCCAGTGCCAAGGGCATGTGGTCTGATGCACTCGCCCCCCCCTTTCCTGCCCTGCCAGGCCTGTGGTCGGATCAAGGGTCTGGTTTGGAATTTTAGGGGGGACCCCACGTCTTTTTTCTCCCCATTTTTGGGGGTGGGGTTCCTCCTTAAAATTCCTACCAGACCTTAAGGGCCTGGTATGAATTTATGGGGGGTACCACACACACTTTTTTTTTTAATTTTAACTTGGGATCCCTCCTAAAATTCCTACCAGACCTTAAGGGTCTGGTATGACGTTAGGGGGGAACCCCACACCTTTTTTTTTTTAAATTTAAATGGGTTCCCTCCTAACATTCCTACCAGACCTAATGGGTCTGGTATTGTTTGGGAGGGGGATCCGCACACTTTTTTTTTTCTTTTGAAATGTCAGTTTTGCTGCAGCAGGTTCTATACATTGTACAGATCCGCCACTTTACAGGCAAGTTAAGGGGACCGCCCCAGGCACAATATTTAAAGGTTTTTTTTTATTGTTTCACTTTAAGCAATGTTAAAATCACTGCTCCTTTAAAAACAGTATTTTTTAAAAGTGTTTTTTTTGCATTGATACATGACCCCCAGGGCAGTACCCAGATCCCCATACACTTTTTATGGCCAATAACTTGCATATAAGCCTTCAAACAGGGGACATTTGATTTTTCCGAGTTTTGGTCCTATAGACTTACATTGAGTTCGAATTTTTTTCATGCTCTAAAGTTCAAACTCCCACCGAACTCGGCCCATCACTAATTATAACCCCCCTTCATTGGTGAAATGACTGCGGATGCACTCACCAAGCCAATTGCCAAAGGATCGTCACAGATTCCTTCGAGAAGCTAAATGTCATATACAGTAGCAGCACATGCTGTTCAGTAGGGGTTTTGGAAATAAAACAGCTTATGCTAATGTACTGTTATGTTTTTTGAGCACTAGATGGCGCTGCAGTGCAATGTTAATCTTTATACTTACTTATCTATGGCACAGGAAGTTCTATCTGTATATGTGTTTCCTGTTTAATGCTGACAATGCTGTGTTCCTGTATACTCACATGTAATGTCCTGCTAAGCAAGTAAAACTTAATTCAGCATTCCTCAAGATTTCAGTGCTTCATCTAAACACATAATAAACAATTGACCGCAATAATTACCCTCCTCATCCATTGGTGTTCAGTGGTTACCTACCTGAACACACGCTCCCACATTGCTCCCCTCTTCCCCCTTGACATTAGGAAGATACTTTACTATCCGTGTCAGCCAAGAGATCAGTCTGGGACTGTCTTGTCACATCCAGGACTCGCAGGCTACAAAAGAAGTTTCCCATGAGCCACATGTGGCCTGTGAACTGCCAGTTCACTAATCTGTACAACCAAAGACAATTACCTCTTACTATACAATATTCCTTAGTGAATAGAAACTCTGCCACACTTTCATTCAGTGGGTATTCTGAATTATTATTATAACAATAAACTGGAAGTAATATTAAATGAGACAAACCTTTTCTTTTTAAGTTATTTGTTCTGTTCTACAGCTGTGTAAATGCTCCCTCTAGTGGCCATCTGTATATCAAGCATGCTGTATACAAAAATGTTCATTTCAATATATTATACTATACGATATGTAGATACAATAGCCACAAAGGATATAAAATCACCTTGTGTGCACAAAATCTCTCTGCAAATCTAGAAATTACTTTGTAAAAGTGGCAAGCTTTGTGTATTTCTTCTGGATCTGTGCAGTAATCCAGTGTAAAACCTCTGTGGAGGAGCTTTCTGTAATAAAGACTGGTCACTGCTGCTCTCTCACCTTCTGTAGGGTTACTGTTTTTTTCTCCGCCCAGAGGCGTAACTAGAAATCACAGGGCCCCAGAGCAAAAATTTTTATGTGGCCCTGTGATTTCTAGTTACACCCCTTGCAGAGCCCACCTGAGATCCCACACAGCCCACCTGAGAGTGACTCTTTATGGTAGGCTCTGCAGGGTTCCAGGTGGGCTGGTCACACCCCTTACCTGTCAGCCCCGATACGCTGTCCGCCGCCTCCTCCTCCTCCACGTTCGCTGGTGGGCCCCGCCTCCTCCATCACCAGGCCCTGCCTCCTACATCACCGGACCCCTCCTCCTCCGCTGCCGACCCCGGGCCCCACCTCCTCCTCCACTGCTAGGTCCAGCCTCCTTTTTCGGCGCAGCTGGCTGTCACTGACTCAGCAGCGGCTGTGGAGGGGAACGAGCCGCTGCACAGATCAAAGAGAGTGATGTGAACAGCGGCGCATTCCTCTTCACAGCCGCCAGTGACAGCCAGCAGCATGAGATGCCATAGCGACCCACACGGCATCAGGGGATGTCCTGGCCGGGCCCCCCTGTGCCCCAGGCCCCATAGCGGCCGTCTGGGTTGCTATTGCGATTGTTACGCCACTGTCCCCGCCTCCTCCTCTAGACCGCCTGTAGTGGGTTGAGCCTCCTGAGCCCCTCCTACAGCACAGTGGTGATGTCACCATACTTTTACAAGGTAATATCCTGGTATGCAAAGGCATTTTGTGCACACAAAAGGAATGTTTTGTGCTCTAAGTTATGTTTAAAGGAGTTCTATAGTCCCAGCATATACTCTCCTGTTATAGCATCAGCATTGTAACAGGAATACATACTAGAGTTGGTTTTGATAATACAATCAAAGCATTTAGTGAGTGCTGCCTTCTGTCTGTCCATCGCTTTGAACAACTTCCTGGATTCCCGGTGTGCTTTGCATCTCTTTCCTTGATGCTTTATGTGATACAATCTCGATTTATTAAGACTACATATCCAATGGTGCATTGCTTCCAGCAAGCAATGATAATGTTACATTGTTCAGACATTGATTTGTAGTTCAAAAGGCAGGCTCGGTGAGAGCGGTGACACAAGATAAGTGCATATTCACAGGGCTGAGTGACATTGTGTCAGAGCATTGAGGAAGTACATCCTTTGGGCATCTTTAATAAGTAAGTTTACAAACTTTTAGATGGATTTGGTATTAGGAGAGGGATAGAACTTCTGGAAATCCAATATGGAAATACAGACTTTCAGGTTTGACTAGAAATGCACCGATACCGGTACTAGTATCGGAATCGGTGCCAATACAGAGCATTTGGGTGAGTACTCGTACTCGGCCAAATGCTCTGATGCCTTCCCTGATACCAGAACTTCCGCTCAGAGGGAGATTTACTCTGACTGGCAGTGCCGAAACAGAACATGGAGCCGGCTTCCCGGCCAATTAGGAAGCCGGGTGGCAGGTACTGACACACCGCCCGGCTTCCTAATTGCCCAGGAAGCCGACTCCATGCTAGCGGAAGTCCCGGTATCGCTACTCGGTATCGGCTAGTACCAGAAGATAAATATCTGTACTCGATACAAAACAAACAATATCGGTGCGTCCCTAGTTTTGACCAAAGATACCCTTTAAAATTTCACATACACAAATATAGAAAAGACATTTGAAGAGTGAAGTCAATCTAGCATTTTATTGCTGTATTCATTTCCATAGATTATATTGTGGGAGACATTGCTACGACTGGTAGACATCATAGAAAATCTATTGCAATTATTGCTAGATAGAAACTAATTGCACTTCTTCTTCTGAACAGTGAAATCCTCGGTGAGACACAAACATACATAGGACTTGTAGTTCCACAGCAGCTGGAGTGCTGAGGATACCTACCCCTGACCTAACACAACCAAACACTGGTTATACAGGTTTCTAAAAGTTTGTGAAGGCAAAATATTGTGACATCTGTAACTTGCTCAGGGCTCTCGCGATCAGGGCAGTGTCTTTTTCTCAGATGTTTCTAAAATCTATATTTACATGTCAGTTATTTCCTGCTGGACCTGTTACTGACAATGACACTGCATAAGACAGGGGTAGGCAACCTCAGCACTCCTGCTGTGGTGAGACTACAAATGCCGTCATGCATCTAAGTCTAATGCCTGTGGCTGTCAGAGTCTTGCAATGCCTCATAAGACTTGTAGTCCCACAACAGCTGGAGGGCCATGGTTCCTTACCCCAGTTCTAGCTTTAAATTATGTGCGACCTGTTCGTTTTGTGTTTAGAACATTTTTGGTGAAGGTAAAACACTAACATAAAAGGTCGATGACCATCATTGGTCAATGGCCATCACTGACCTTCTATAGCCACATGGCCATATTTGTTCTTTGACAATGACTTATTATGGCCGTGTGGCCATAAAAACTCAATGGACATCATTGGTTAATGACCATCACTGACCTTATATGGCCACATGGCCATATTTGTTCCATGTCAATGGTCTAATATGGCCATGTGGCCATAAAAGGTAAATGGTTATCATTGGTTAATGACCATCATGACCTTATATGGCCACATGGCCATATTTGTTCCATGACAATGGTCTAATATGTCCATGTAGCCATAAAAGGTCAATGGATAGCATTGGTTAATGACCATTATGACCTTATATGGCCACATGGCCATATTTGTTCCATGACAATTGCCTAATAAGGCCATGTGGCCATAAAAGGTCAATGGATATAATTGGTTAATGACCATCATGACCTTATATGGCCATATTTGTTCCATGGAAACGGTCTAATATGGCCAAGTGGCCATAAAAGGTCAATAGACATCAGTGGTTATTGATCATCATGACCTTATATGGCCACATGGCTATATTTGTTCCATGACAATGGCCTAATAAGGCCATGTGGCCATAAACGGTCAATGGATAGCATTGGTTAATGACCATCATGACCTTATATGGCCACATGGCCATACTTGTTCCATGACAATTGCCTAATATGGCTATTAGGCCATAAAATGTCAATATACATAATTGGTCAATGGCCATTATTGACCTTACATGGCTACATGCTCATATTTGGTTATGACATAGATCTAGTAAGGCTATACGAATAGATTTTTGTATCATGGACCGCCCTGTGAAAGGTGGCACAAAATTTATGATGACCCTTTAAATAGTTGTCCTCCCATAACAATCTTCTTGGCAAGATTTGGCTACAATAGTGCTAGGTATTATTTTTTTTCTAGGAGGGGACAAAAGCAGTGAGGGAATTATGATAAAAACGAAAGAAGGACATACAAACCACATGCAAATAGTGCCCCAGTTGGGAATCAAACTTGATCACAGTACTGCAAACCTTCAAGCCATAAGTTGCCTGACACACCACTAAACCACAATTGCGGCCATTACTTTAGTTTGGGACAGAATGGGGAAGAGTTAAAACCTTTATTAGGTTTTCAATGCTCTCTCTCTGGCACTTGGGGAGATTTCCCCTCACTTCACGTGTGACAAAAAGTGAGCAAAATCTCTCCAATGGAGGCATAAATATTGTGGGGAGCCGTGAGATTCTCTGTTAAGTTTTAACGGCTGTTTGGGAGATCTCACTTCCTGTGTGGTCACCAGTAGGGATGAGCTTGGATTTGGACTGTACTAGAGTTTGTCCGATCCTGGAAGGAAGCTGTTAGCACCAGCTCAATCAACTGTGGTTGGGGCATTCCCAGCTGGACGTAAACACGGGATATTGTTAACATCATTGACCTTTTATGGCCACATGACCTTACTAGGTCAATGTCATTAACCAAATATGGTCATGTGGTCATATAAGGTCAATGATGGCCAATGACCAATTATAGCCATTGCCTTTTTATGACCACATGGCCATATTAGGTCAATGTCATTGAACAAATATGGCAGTGTGTCCGTATAAGGTCAATGATGGTCACTGACCTTTTATGGACACATGGCCATATTCGGTCATTGTCAATGAGCAAAGATGGCCTTTGTTTATGTGCAGCTGAAGGGTCGAGAATGCCCTGGCCACAGCTGATTGGGCCCACATTAACAACTTTTTTCTGGGTTTGGACGAACTAAAATTTGGACTGAACCCGAGCTTATCCGTAGTCACCAAAGAACGAAGTCAGGTGAAATCTCCCCAACGGGAAAACAGATGACAGTTAAAACTGGACAGAGGACCTTACCTTACCCATCCCCATTCTAATCAGAACAATAAAAAAAACTTCGGCTGGAGCTGAACCTATGAAGCAAGAGTGGTCGATGATGCCATGCTTTTTTGGATGTCCATTGGTATAATAGGCAGGTGTTGGCTTGTCTTGCTTGTGGTTCTACTTGGTGAAACATCATGGAGGTCAGCAGCAGACAATGAAGGGGTGATCAGGTCATTTTCCGTGTTGTCAAGAGATCTCAGAGCAATCTCTTCAGTGTTGTCACTGAGTGCCAGTTCACGTGGAAGCTGTTGCGGGTCTTCCAAGGAGTAAGGAGGAGGCTCGTCAGTGGGCAGGTATGATCCTGAAGTTCCTGGTCCCACGCATTCATCATAGCTAGAGAAAGACAGACATCAATGTTACCAACATAGGGAGAAAGGCTTTTTTTCCTCATATGGAACATTTTCCATCAAAGGTACGCTTCTCTTTGAGGACCCTTCCCCATAAAGAAAAAAAAAATACTTACCTTACACCGTGCCTTCTGGTTGCTTCCTGTAGGCATTGGTGATATCACTGGGCTGTACCTAGGGATCATGGGAATCCAAGATGTCACGAGAAGATGCTCCAGCACTGTGTAGCAGTGTATTCTGGAAGGATTTGGGATTTACTGCTTCCCCAAGACCCAATGAGAAGGACCACTGACTTATTGGGAAGGAATTAAATTTTTATAATTTTTCTTCAGATATTTTATAACTTTATTGCTTTCCCTTAGTGTTTTTACATGGGACAATGGGGGAGGGCTGAAAGATAAGTGGACCTTGTATATTCATGCTAGGTGTACTACAATGTGAGTTTGTACTTTGCCCATGCATGGTAAAGGAACAGGCTCAGCTTATGTTCCCCCTCCTCTGCTTATACTTCCCTTCTCTTCACCCCCCCTCCACTCTAATCAGCTAAGTGAAAAGTCCCTGCGTAAGCTGCAATCCAAGCTGGGCGGAGCTTACGCAAGGCTAGAGGCCCTTCCTCGGCCCCCCAATGCGACAGTATCAGTCTGTACTCATGTTTACTTTGTGTCTGGTAGTTACTACCACCCTTTAAACCCTGAAGGGGGTTCTCTCTGGCCCCTAAAACGCATCAGCTTTGAGATAAGGTCTTGGAATAAATCTGTATCTGGGCGAATAATTTTCGGTGTGACGCTTCAATCTCAAATCATGTCATGTGACAGTACTCAGGCCTGGTAATTGGCTAATAAGCACTGAATCAATTGAGGAAGCAGAGAGTCACATGGACACTCTCCATACCCAAAAGTACCAGTTACTTCACTTCCTAAAGGTCCCCACACACCTTACGATAATCGCACGATAATCGCGGGAAATCCCGCGATCGTACGATTATCGTAAGGTGTGTGGAAGCCGTGCGACCTCTACTACTGTAAGGTCGCACAACTTTAAACTTACGAACATGTTTCAAAACCCGCCGAGCATCGTACGATGTTTGGTGGGTGTGTAGCATGTTCGTAAGATAAAAGCCGGGCGGGCCAGTGTGCGAAAGTGCACACTGCCCGTTCGGCATTGCGGTCATCGGAAGCCTGCCCCTCAGGGGGCGTGGCTTGCGATCATCGCAAGTACGATATGCCTCTGCAACATAGGCAGATCGTACGTTTTTTTAAGTACCTTACAACCATCGCAAGACAAAAGTCTTGCGATGGTTGTAAGGTGTGTGCCCAGCCTTACTTTGTGTGAACATGGAGGTGGCCAATGTACTAGATCAGGGGCAGGCAACCTCGGCCCTCCAGGTATTGTGGAACTACAAGTCCCATAAGGCATTGCAAGACAGACATTTACAGGCATGACTCCCAGAGGCAAAGGCATGTTGGGATTAGTAGTTAAAGCACAGCTATTTGCCCACAGTTGATCTATGGATAGCCTTCTTCTCCTTAGCCGCACAAGGTCGTCTAAATCTTGGGTGGTGGGGGAACAACCTTGGCCCTCTGAAATTATAAATGCTGCCTGTAGCTGTCAGAGTCTTGCAATGCCTCATTGGATTGTAGTTCCATAACAGCCGGAGTGCCTAGGTCACCTACCCCTAATCTAGCGCAATGGCCGCTGCCATTCTACGCCATTGTCTTCCCGCTCACAATTATTTTTAAGCGGCTCTGTCTGCATCCCGGAGCAGATGGACGGTAAATTCAGATCTGCGAGGAATCTGAAAGCAATTACAATGTTGTGAGTCTGAAATATGCTGCCGGATAATACGGAGAGATGATTACTTCATGGCAGCAGATGCTCCATAGATCCTGCAAAACAAATAAAGACTCCTCTCCACCGGGAATAACTCTCTGCTGAATACACAACAGATCACATTAAACTGATAGAGTGCCGGCGATTTCCCAATCTCAGACAAGAGACTCCAAGGGGGGGGCGCCAGACCGGCTAATTTTGAAGCTGCAAATATGGCGTGCTTCTGGGGGCGGAATGCTCTCTAAAGCACAAAAACTATCATTTAAATACATTCCTCAATAGCCACAGAGGATATAAATCCACTTTGTGTGCACCAAATGCCTTTGCAAAACCAGATATTGCCTTAAAGTAGCAGTGACATCATCACTGGGCTGTACGTAGCATGTGCAGAGACAGCAGGCTCCACCCACTACAGAAAACTACAGTAGGGGGGGGCGAACACGGCCAGTCTCCCTGCAGAAGGAGTGAGCAGAGCTGTGGGAAGGATCCAGATGGCTCCACCCACTACAGCAGGGGTGGGCAATTCTGACCCTTAAGCTGTTGTGGAACTACAAGTCCCATGAGGCATTGCAAGACTCTGACAGTCATGGACACGACTCCCAGAGGCAGGGGCATTATGGGATTTGTAGTTAAAGCACAGCTGGAGGGTCGGAGTTGCCCACCCCTGCACCACAGGCTGCCTGCAGAAAACTACAGGAGGGGGCAGAGACAAGACCGGTCTCCCTGCACAAGGAGAGAGAGAGCAGCAGTGACCGGACTTTATTACAGGAGGGGGTGGAGACAAGACCAGTCACCCCGCACAAGACGAGAGAGCAGCAGTGACCGGTGCTTATTACAGGAGGGGCAGACACAAGACCAGCCACCTTGAATAAGGTGAGAGAGCAGCAGTGACCGGTCTTTATTACAGGAGGGGGTGGAGACAAGACCAGTCACCCTGCACAAGACGAGAGAGCAGCAGTGAGCGGTCTTTATAACAGGAGGGACAGAGACAAGACCAGTCATCCTGCACAAGGTTAGAGAGCAGCAGTGACCGGTCTTTATTACAGGAAGTGTCACACTGGATTACTGCGCAGATCTGGAAGAAATACACAAAGCTCACCAAGATGTCAGTAAGAATACATATGACTTGTATTTAGACAATATTTGCTTTAAAATAAACCTGACCTGACCACCTTGTAGTGGCTGCAAAGTACTCATGCTACTCTTCAAGTCAATCCCTATAGTCCCATGCAGCCCCTTTGGACCCCAATTCCAGGCTATATATATACAGGTGAAACTCGAATAATTAGAATATCGTGCAAAAGTCATTGCAGTAAGTGCTGCAAAAGGGGCCCAAACCAAGTACTGAGTACATATGCATGCTTGTACTTTTCAGAGGTCCGATATTGTTCTATGTGCAATCCTTGTTTTATTGATTGCATGTAATAATCTACTTTTTTGAGGTTGTGGATTTGGGGTTCTTGGGGTTTTTATGAGCTGTAAGCCATAATCATCAAATATATAGGCACTTTTCCATCATTAAATAGCTATTTCATGCAAAAAAGAATCATGACCCCCGTCCTATGCAGTATTTATGTTTTTGAAGTTGCTATTTTGAAGAGAAAATGATCATGAAATAAAAATAAAATACCAAACCGAATAACTGACATCTTAGTAAACTGGCCCTATTGCAATTAGGACCTGGCTTCCTGATTGGCCGGGAAGCCGTCTCTACGCTCCCTCGTGATCAGGTGACGAGGCATCATGAAGCCGGCTTTCTGACCAATCAGGAAGCCGGGGGGCGGGTAAAAACTCGCCATCCGGCTTCCTGATTGGCCAACTTCCCGACCAATCAGGAAGCTAGGCGGAGTGTCATTACACGCTGCCCGACTTCCTGATTGTCCGGGAAGCCGGCTCCATGCCCCCTCGTCACCAAGTGGCGAGGGAGCATGGAGCCAGCTTCCCAGTCAACCAGGAAGCCTAGCAGCATGTATTGACTTGCTGCCCGGCTTCTTGATACCAGAAGCTCAGGTATCGGGCTAGGTATCGAAGCATTTGGGTGAGTACGAGTGCTCGCCCAAATACTCTGTATCGGCACAGATACTGATACTAGTATCCGTGCATCCCGATAAAGTAGTACTCTGGGGACTCCGATGTAAAGAAATGATCAGGGGACTTCGATGTAAGGAGGTACTCTGGGGACTCTGCTGTAAAGAAGTACTCTGAGGACTCTCATGTAAGGAGGTACTCTGGGTACTCTCATGTAAGGAGGCAATCTGGGGACTCTCATGTAAGGAAGTACTCTGGGGACTCTCATGTAAGGAGGTACTCTGGGGACTCTCATGTAAGGAGGTACTCTCATGTAAGGAGGCAATCTGGGGACTCTCATGTAAGGAGGCAATCTGGGGACTCTCATGTAAGGAAGTACTCTGGGGACTCTCATGTAAGGAGGTACTCTGATGACTCTGACGTAAGGGGGGCTCTGGGGACTCTGATGTAAGAAGGTACTCTGAGGACTCTGATGTAAGGAAGTACCTGGGGTACTCTGATGTAAAGTGGGACTCTAGGGACTCTGATGGAAGGAGTTACTCTGAGAGCTCTGATTTAAAGGTGGACTCTGATGTAAAGACATACTCTGGGACTCTGATGTAAGAAGGTACTCTGGGACTCTGATGTAAAGCAATACCCTGGGGACTCTGATGTAAGGAGGCACTCTGAGGACTCTCATATAAAGAGGTACTCTGGGGACTCTCATGTAAGGAGGTACTCAGAGTACTCTGACGTAAGGGGGGTTCTGGGGACTCTGATGTAAGGCGGTACTCTGAGGACTCTGATGTAAGGGGTGCTCTGGGGTCTCCTGATGTAAGGAGGCAATCTGGGGTCTCTGATGTAAGGAGGTACTCTGAGGACTCTCATGTAAGGAGGCAATCTGGGGACTCTCATGTAAGGAAGTACTCTGGGGACTCTCATGTAAGGAGGTACTCTGATGACTCTGACGTAAGGGGGGCTCTGGGGACTCTGATGTAAGAAGGTACTCTGAGGACCCTGATGTAAGGAAGTACCCTGGGTACTCTGATGTAAAGGGGGACTCTAGGGACTCTGATGGAAGGAGCTACTCTGAGAGCTCTGATTTAAAGGTGGACTCTGATGTAAAGACATACTCTGGGACTCTGATGTAAGAAGGTACTCTGGGACTCTGATGTGAGGAGGTACTCTGGGACTCAGATGTAAGGAGGTACTCTGGGGTCTCTGATGTAAGAAGGTACTCTGAGGACTCTGATTTAAAGGGGTACTCTGGGTACGCATATATAAGGAAGTACTCCAGTGACTCTGATGTAAGGAGGTACTCTGAGGACTCTGATTTAAAGGGGGACTCTGAGGACTTTGATGTAAAGAAGTACTCTGGGGACTCTAATGTAAGAGGTACTCTGGGGACCCTGATGTAAGGGGAGTCTCTGATGCGAGTTTGACTTGCATGTTTGAGTTAAAGGAGAACTATGGGGTCAGTGTTTTTCCCCATAGTTCTCCTTAGGGTAACGGGAGGACACAAACTAGCGTCCTCCCGTTACCCTAAGCTCAGTATACCGCGAGCTACAACTCGCGGTATACTGAGACGCCGCAGCCGGAGCGGATCCCGACGTAGATGACGGGATCCGCCCAGCTGCGTGAGTGACAGCTGGCTCTGCCTATCTAGAGGCAGAGCCAGCTGTACCCGCCCCCTCCCCCGTCCGTTCCGCCAGTCAGCGCTGGCAGATCGTAGCGGGGAGAGGGGAATCCAGCCCCTCCCCCTGTCACGGCAGAGAGCCGTGACAGGATCGAGAGGCGAGCGAACCCGGTATGTGTTCGCTCACCTCCCGATCTACTGAGCCGACCTGTGACAGTCTCATTGTCACAGGTCGGCTAGAACTATGAGGTGAGTGGAAATCACTCATCTCATAGTTCTCCTTTAATATTATGGTAAACATGGGTTTCAGATTTTTGGAAAGGGGCACAATTTCAGTGCTCACCATAGGCTCTATTTTCTGTAGATACGCCTCTGAAGAAGTGTGTTCCAGCAACTCAAGCAGATGTGCTCCGGGATTCCCAGATTACAGACAAAAGGGAGAACTGGTACACCACAGCAATTTTTGGATAAAAAATGCAACTACTCAGCAGGTTGGATGTGTTCCCTGGATGCACCTCTGTCAATTCCAGTTTTGACTGGAGTGTACCATTAAGTTAACATCACCGTAGCCCCAATCCCTCTTAGGAACCAATCTCGCTGACATTCGGTTAATGTCACCATCCTACCCGGCGATCAAAACAGTCCATCTATTAAATCCTGCCACTACTTAATTTAAACTAAATTCACCGTGAAGGGCAGCAAGAAGTCTTTTGTCTGCGCCTCTAATCTTCCCCTCTCCATTTCACATCAAATAAAGCAGATGAGAGCTATGATATCAACCACACGGGTATTTCATTCATTCTCCTAATAAGACTTATTAGCATGATGGCCATTTATCCCGCCTGTCAACAGTGATTTACGTAAATGGTCCCTTCACTGTCTCACTGAGCGAAAAAAGTGAATGCAGTATTTATTCCAAATCTAATTTGAAACATAGTAAAATAAAAAATGAACAAACTCAGTGGCCAGCAAATTGAGTCGGAGTTAAGTCAATTAAATGATTAGCGCCTTAGAGCCTACCACCGATCAATGTCTTATTGTGAAGACACGTTTTCGGCGCAGTCTAAGGCTGCAGCGGCTGGAAGGTGCCTGACAGTTATTGTGCTTATTTGATGTAACCTACAAAGAAAAATGCTAAGGCCGTGTTCACTTTATTGTATTGAATGTATCCATTTAGAATGAATGGCACCATAGCGCACCCTTGCAGGTAACGTGCAGTAATCGCCAGCACGCCGAAGCTTGGCCCCCGTCCCACCGAAGCTGCGCCCCCCCATCCCGACAAAGCTCCGTTCGCATCCAGCCGAAGCCCCGCCCCCATCTCGGTAACCAAGCTGTGTGGGGAGGAGACAGGGAGGACCCTCCCTCACTTGCTCATCACTGGTGAGTCACTGCTGAGGCATCCAGATCGATGGCCTCAGTGTTTTTTTGTTTTTTTTTTGTTGATTGGACAGCTTGGACCAATGGGGTTTTGCCATTGGTCCAAGCCATCCACAGAGCTCACGCCTCTAACACAGAGTAGAGGCTGTTTGCAGCTCTTGCCTCACTATGTTAGGTTACACAAGCAGTGGGGAAGCCCGCTGCTGTGTAACCTAACTTAGCTGTCAAAAGCCGGATACAGCGCCACCCGTAATTAACAGGCAGCGCTCCATCCATGACAGGTTACACAGTGGGGAGGCTTTCCCTGCTCTGTAACCTGATAGAAGTCGATCTGAATGGAGAAAAAGCTGTCAGCTTCAGACTTGAAGCTGACAGCTTTTTCCTCTATAATACTAGGTGAGGCTCTGCCTCTCCTGACCGCACATCCCTCGTGTGGTGCAATTCATTCTAAATGGTACCTCAACCCACTTTACCAATGCAGGTGCCCCGCCAAAAATGGGGCAGCTCCATTTTCTGGGCCATTGAGGTGCATTGCCAGCCCATTCATTGGGGAACTCCAGGCAATACAAGAATTAACCCTTGCAGTGGAACTACCCCCTCACTGCAAGGGTTAAGTGCTTGTTTTGCTCTAGGGGCAAAAATGAAGTTATACTCACCCAATCCTACAATCTGGCCTGGCTGTGACATCGCTCCCTTCAGCCTATCAGAGATGGTAAGATACACTCACCTGATCCTCAATCCTGTGGCTGTGACTGCTTACCTCACTCACCCTCCGCTATGGCGATGGAATGTCGCTGGGAGTCCTCACATCTAATGCAGCTGCTCCTTAGGCCACCAGAGCCTAGAGATAAGAGGCTGCGGTGACCTGTCCAGCAGCCATGCAGAACCAAGGATCAGACGAGTGTATCTTCTTTATTTTAACCCCTAGGCCAAAATGAGCAGTTAACCATTGGAGTGCAGCGGTAGCCACACCGCAAGGGTTAATTTTTTAGCTTGCTGGAGTTCTTCTTTAAAGTCAAAATGTTTTTAAGCTATTTCAAGTGCTGATGAAATCTCTTACAACGGATGCTGCTCCTTGATGTTGAAAAGTTTTAGTTTTCTGCAAAATTATCTGTTTCCCTGAGCACTGGCCCTGATATCCTATTTAAGGGTGGCACCTTTTCCCTTGTAGGGTCCTATGGAGACACCTTTGTGTGTGCTAGTGAGCTGTGTATGTCTACACTCCTCCTTCTTCCCTCCTCACTCCCTTCTCCAAGCTGCTTTGGGCACCATGAGAGGTATGTATTTAGTTTCTTCCTGGCAGGTCCATGTTTTATTCTCTTGAATTTTGGGACAGAGTTGCAGGAAGATCTGTCACTTTGCCCATTCAGGTTGTAAAATAAAACCTCTTTTGTCTCCATAAATCGAACTCTCGTCTTGGAAACACATTTTAACCCCTTCGTGACTGACGACGTACAGTGTACGTCGCCAGCATCGGGGCTGTTTAACCCTTTCGCTGCCAAGCCTTCCGGAACATTTTTCAAATCAGCTGGCCAAGCCATTTTTGAATTTTCTGCAATTTTTTCCTATTGATTTGATTTTCAACTGCTGCGTTGCTAGCGTTTGTAAAAGACCCCCCAAACCATATATTTTCTGAAAGCGCAGGCCCGGTAGAATAAAAAGATGGTGATACTAAATTTGTAGGCCCTGCGATAATTGCGCAAATGTTTCTCAAATTAATATTAAACCGATAAAAATACACAATTCAATTGTTAAAACACACCAAAATCAGTATCCGTGCACAAAAAAAAATATTTTTTGACTAAATCTAAAAGATAAAACTGTATTGAGTTAATAAATAACAAATATTAGCAAATTTGTAATTGCGCCTTTTTGCGAAAAGGTAAAAAAATGAAGGTATGCAAAACTGTAAATAATCGACTTAAAAAAAAAAAAAAAAAATTGTTTTGGTGTTTGTGTTGTGATAAAATGATATATTTAATTGCAACACAAG
>NW_017307218.1:410111-421141 GCF_000935625.1 Nanorana parkeri
TGCTATTACATGGGGGGGCTTGTAAGCCCCCCCATGTAATAGCAGTCAAAGTAAAGTAAGAAAAAAAAAAAAGTTTTTTACATTAAAATTAAATAAAATAAATCTAATAATATGAAAAAAATTTAAAAAGTCCCCCGCCCCCGTGAGCACGAGCGTCGCCACGTAAACACGCGTCGGGTGCGCCTACGTATGAAAACGACGAACGCGCTAGGGTTTTAAGTCATTTTCAGACCTAAAATGTGGAATATAACATGGGTGCAAAAAATGAAAAAAAGGCCTCAGTCATGAAGGTCAAAGCAGGCTCTCGGTATCTGAGCATTAGACGAGATATATGATTGTTACTGCAGAAAATTGCATTTCAATTAGAATTCTCATTCGTTCCCATATGGCCGGTTCACATTTATGTGCAGCAGTTTAATGTGTTTTGAAGGAACACTAAGAGGTTCTATTAGCCCAGGTTCACACCTCGGCATTTTTAAGCAGTTCAAAAAGCGCTTTTAACTGCCCGACACAAGACATCCCATGATTTTCAATGGCCCTGGTTCACACCTGAGCAGAAAAACACCTAAGAGGAAAACTCCAGACGCCTGAAAAGATACAGGAGCTTCTATGGGCAGTTAAAAGCGCTTTTCCACTCCCATAGAACTCATTGGAAAAGCCCAAAATCGTGCAACGGTAGCATGTTGCACATTTTCGTGAGCGTTTTTGCGTGTTTATACGTGCGTTCTTCCATTGCCCACAATGGTTTATGAGCTGCCAATCAAAACGCACGTCTTCATGTTCACACGTGGTTTATGAGCTGCCAATCAAAACACACGTCTTCATGTTCACACGTGGTTTATGAGCTGCCAATCAAAACACACGTCTTCATGTTCACACGTGGTTTATGAGCTGCCAATCAAAACACACGTCTTCATGTTCACACGTGGTTTATGAGCTGCCAATCAAAATGCGCATCTTCATGTTCACATGTGAAAACGTGGATACAGAAACACTATGGGCCTATTCACACCTACACGTGTTCATTACCATGGGCGGACATTGAACAGTGTAAATCCAGCCCAACACACGTTGTGGTAATTTGCATTAAAAAGTGTGTTTTAGTGCAAGTTACCTTAGGGGCACAGGTGTGAATCTAGCCCAAAGGCCCGTTCACACCTATACGTGTCTATTACTAAGGGGCATATTTACAAACAGTTTGCAGAGACATTCGCCTTTGTAAACTCTGTGAGCGTTTGTTCTGTGTGAATGGCGGCAAAAGCAATGTTCTTAGTATATTTTCTTTTCAAGTCAGATGTACTAGTAAGAAAATACATTATTATAGTCACTAGATGGAGCTGAGGAGCGTAGGAAATACTATGCTCTTCAGCTCCATCTGGTGGCTGCAGTGTGGCATTTTCCACATTTACATTCTAGCAAAAAAGAAATAATAATAATAATAGTAATAATAATAATAAAATAATAATAATGACACTCGTATTTGCCTCCATGCGCACAAAAGGAATGTACATGAAATTTCACCGGTCGAATGTAAAATGTTTATAAATACACCCCTAAAATGTATGGATCTCTTTGCCAGTAATGGCGTGAGCAAGCTAAATATCACTCCTGCGTTCCTGTATTTGCAGCCTAATCTTTATAGGAGTACATCCTATTCAATTCTTACCGTGGTGGAAAATCTGGATAGGAAACACTTAGGCCTAGATATGACGCAAAATCTAAGGCTGGAGACATGTCCCCTGTGCAGACGGAACTCAGATCTCCAAAAGAAGGTGCATAGGATATTCCATCTGTGAACAGATAACAATATATCATAATAGAGCAATTTTGGGGTAAAGCTCCCTACTAGCTTATTGTTCTGTTACAGCTATCATTGTAGGAAATATTCTGTGGGAATATTTAACACATTTACACAGGTAGGGAGCAGGAGTCATCCTGCTCCCTACCTTCATTTTGAAAATGAAGCTCAGGAAACACAACTTTTAGCTACATGATCCTCTTTATCAAAATCTCTTAGCAAATTCTAAAAGGAACACCCCCTCTCTGGGCCAAAACCTTTGCTTTAAGGCATTTAAAATGCAATCAGTTACTGAGCTACATCAAATCTGACAGAAATCCAGTATTCCCGTGTGGCTTCTTCTCTTCTTCTGCACGTCATGGCCCGCAGGTGTTGAAAATGCGTTTCTTAGGAACACGATCGGTTTCTTGTGTATCATAAAAATGATTTGTTAACTCAAAAATCTTTGTAACAATCAGTTACTGCATGTTATAGCAGTAAGCACAAAGTAAGGAGCAGATGTATAAATGTTCCGCCTATTGTAGCGGCATCCGTAACGGCATTCACGCCACTAGACGGGTATCTCTTAGGCTGGGTTCACACCTAGGCATATGGAATATGCGCGTTTGTCGCGCGTTTCATCCTACGCGCTGTAAAATGCCCAGGTGGGAACCATGCCCATAGGCAATCATTGGTTATCACATGTTGAGCATTTTACAGCGTGTAGAAAAGCGCTGTAAAACGCCCAGGTGTGAACCAGGCCTTAGTCCTTAATATTTACTGATATTCCTCAGGTAGATAAAAAAATTTTTATTAGCTCAATCTTTTTATATCATATTTGGTCATTGTGAAGGACAACAAGGATCATCTTATCTTAATTGAAGACTTTCTGCTTTAATCCAAACTGAAATCAGTTCACCTATGTTATGTTCTTCACCTTGTTCCATGTCGATCATTTATAAATGTATAATAAAATTATGATATTATATACATTTTATAACCTTTTATGTGAGAGTTACCTCTCACATATAAGGTGATACCTTAAAGGAGAACTATGGGGTAAGTGTTTTTCCCCATAGTTCTCCTAAGGGTCACGGGAGGACATAAACTAGCGACCTCCCGTGACCCAAAGCTCAGTATATGACGAGCTACAGCTCGCGGTATACTGAGACCGCCGCAGCCGGGATGGATCCCGACATTACTGTCGAGATCCACCCAGCTGCGTGAGTGACAGCTGGCTCTGCCTATCTAAAGGCAGAGCCAGCTGCACCCGCTCCTCCCCCGTCCATTCCGCCAGTCAGCGCTGGAGGATCGGAGTGGGGAGGGGGGAAATCCCTGCAGGCAGCCGTGAGTGACAGTCACGGCTCTCTGCAGGGACATGATCGAGAGGTGAGCGAGCGACGGTATGTGTTTGCTCACTTCCAGATCTATTGAGCCGACGTGTGACAGTTTCATTGTCACACGTTGGTTTGAACTATGAGGTTGAGTGGAAATCACTCACCTCATAGTTCTCCTTTAACAAATAAACATATTAGAACTTCATGGAAATTATTGTATCTCATATAATATTTAGTATATGATTGTATTTTGAATCAATCCAAAATGGAAATGTTCTTATTTGTATAAACGATTGTGATTGTTGAATGTTGGATTGTAGTAATCACATAGTCTTTAATCTCTTCCCTTATAACCAGATTTTCAATGTTTAATTTATTATCTCTGACTTATCATAGACTTAAATGGTTTATTCTTTCCATAATGCAAAATGTTTCTGTTAATCTAAACGTTTCCCCAAACATGTTCCTCTAACTCCATTATTAATATATCTTTTTTTTCACGCTGATTTTATATACATTTTTATTATTTAAAAAAGAAAGATAATAAAATTATAATTAAGATTATCTTTTTTAAAGATAATTTAGATTATTTATAAGATAAAACCAAAAAACAAAAGTAGTAAGGTGTTGTTGCCTTACTCTTCATGATGTGTTTCCATTATTTTGAAATACAAATATTATCTATGATAAATATAGAATATTGACACACAACATAAACATAAGAAAACATTCATCTTTAAAAATTGTCATATAAAAACTACCTCGGCAATGATCTGCAAGTAAGAAATTCACACCATTTAAAGGAGAACTATGGGGCCAGTGCTTTTCCCCACAGTTCTCCTAAGGGTCATGGGAGGACATAAACTAGCGTCCTCCTGTGACCCAAACCTCAGTATATCGTGAGCTACAGCTAGCCGCGGTATACTGAGTATACCGCGAGCTGCAGCCGGGACGGATCCCAACATTACTGTCGAGATCCGCCCAGCTTCGTGATTGAAAGCTGGCTCTGCCTATCTAGAGGCAGAGCCAGCTGTGCCCGCCCCCTCCCCCATCCGTTACGCCAGTCAGCGCTGGAGGATCGGAGCGGGGAGGGGGGAATCCCTGCAGGGAGCCGTGAGTGACAGTCACGGCTCTCTGCAGGGATGTGAGCGAGCGACTGTATGTGTTCGCTCACTTCCTGATCTATTGAGCCGACGTGTGACAGTTTCATTGTCACAAGTCGGCTCGAACTATAAGGATGAATGTAATTCACTTTTCGGGGTAGGTCTTACTTTCGGGGAAACACGGTATGAGGTGAGTGAAAAGCACTCGCCTCATAGTTCTCCTTTAACTAACTTGTGAGCAGCTCACCATTGTAAGCCCAGAAACTTCAATCATCTTTGCCGCAATGTATACATGTAAATATATGTAAGCACACATTTTATGAAAACCATTATACACTGCCTGTCCTTAAAAAAAGTCACCACCTGGATTTAGCTAAGCAAATAAGTATGAGCCTTCCATTGGATGATTGGTCTGGGTTTAGCAATATTATGTGTCCATAAAATGAGGTCAGCTGCCTACCTGAATACACTAAGGGCCCATAGTGCGCTCCAGTGAGCTAAGATCCTATGAGTCTTCATGTCCTATAAAGGGTATATGATGTGAGGATGCTGAGGAACATGCCGGGATCAAAGTTCGGGTGAGTATACCTTTGTTATTTCAGCTCCCTAGACAAAACAAGCACTTAATCCTTGCAGTGGGGTGGAGGGTAGAGGGGTAGACCCACTGCAAGGGTTAAGATTTTAATTGCTGGGAGTTCTTCTTTAAAGCAAGTCCTGATCAAAGGTTTTACCATAACAGACAAACAAATACACCTTGTATTGGGCCCCGGAGCACAGGGGTCCCATACCATCTGGCCTGATAACTTAGAAACAGCACTGAAAAAATATCATAAAATGAACATCTGTATTATTTGCGTACCTCTGTAGAAATACTGCGAAAGCATTTAGTACACCGCAGTGTTAGTATTTTAGATTGCAAGGGTTTAACTTCTTGGGCAGCCATTAAAAGAAATGTTTAGTGTTGTTTTTATCTTTTTTTTCTTTTCTTTTTTTTTTGGTTCATGGATAAAAATATAATTAAATTTGTATAATTTTTGTTCTGCAGTGCTTTACTAAATAACCTGCGTCATAAATAGATCTGATTAGCTGGAGATCAAATTACGCACAGCTAAGTGAATTAGAAGAGGGACACGGCCTTCCTCTTCCTTGTATGGAAGCAAAAAAGCCCTTCTTATTACTATGCCCAGGATTCTCTGCAAAGCAAGTATCCTGTATTAAATGATTTTGTTAAATAAAGCTTTTATGAATATATTTTAACATTAACAGATATAATTTTTTTAAACAAAAAAAGAAAATTGAGATCAAACTATTACAGTTTTTTTAAAAGGGCTGTCCATATAGAAAAAAATCCCCACTTTTTTTCACATATTTTGGGGGTGGGGTTCCCCCTTAAAAATCCTACCATGCCTTAAGGGCCTGGTATGTCTTTTGGGGGAACCCCACACACTTTTGTTTTCTTCTTTTTAACTTGTGATCCCTCCTAACTTTCCTACCAGAACTAAAGGGTCTGGTATGGATCAGGAGGGGGACCCTGCGCCAGTTTTTTTTGTTTTTGTTTACATTTGTAGGGCGAACGGTCTGCTTTGGCAGACCGTTGCCCCCTCTTCGGCTGTGATTTCGGCTCGGCTGAGCTATTCGGCTACCTTCGGCTGCTGTAGGGGCTATTGTTAATTCCACAGTTCCATAGTTTGCCATAAGTCTGCAGACTGTTCCTGTCCGCTTGGGAATTTTGGGTGTTACTGCCCACCTTTCTGGGTTCAAGTTTTTCCAATTGCATTCATAATGTAAAATAATTAAACAATGCAACAGGGAGAGTAAGACTCTCTCCACAGCAAGAGTGCTGACCCAGGAACTCAGCACAGCTCTCATTAAAATGTAGGCAGTTGTCAGTGACAGGGCAGCCTAGTGGGCTGCAAGGTGGAGTGGGGTAGCAATGGTAGATACTCACTTTCCAGCCGAATTGCTATGTTTTTGTGGAAACCGGTTTGTAAATAGGTGGTCTCTATAGTTGTCTCCAGCACCATTTTGGAGAAGCCTGGTGTCTGATAGGACACGAAATCTTGGGAGATTTGGTCGGCCATTTTGGGGTGGTTTGGTAGATAAGGAAAGCCCAGCCACGTTTTGGGCAGAACACGTGTGGACGTAGACAGGGACAGCTACCCAGCCTGTGAGAGAAAGTTAGGAGACTCAGGGAGAGTGTTCCGGCCTGTTAGGGATAGATCAGGGTTCCTCCGGAGTCCTGCATTGGGAATCCAAGTCGGATGAAAGACTCCCCAGTGCCTGTGGCCGAATCAGTATCACCGCTGTGAGTGCAGGAAAAGTGCATCAGGCTCATATATGCCTCCGCTGAACGAATATCGCTGTTAACGGGTAACATGTTGTAATGATCAGCCTCTACAGACAAGCATTGTGTGCTCGGGGGTATACTTGTGCCAGTAAGTGGGAAGTGTCTACAGGGCCCCTCATCCAACCACCGTGTATTAACGAATGTGACTGTATGCTATATCCGTGATCTATGTGCCTGAAGAAAAAAAAACAATTGCCCTACTGTTGTACATATCCTTCTCTGCTTCCGCCTCTCCGGCAATAAACACTATCTTGTTTATAAGACCACTAAGTGTGATTCCCTCTGTGAAGCCGCCACACCCTAACCCCGCTAACAAATAGAGTCCCCAAAAGACAGCTATTGTCAGCAGGTTTCATTCTCCAGAGTCTCCTAAACACTGAAACATGAATTCTGGGTGGACTGACCCTTTAAGATGGAGGTCATATAACTTTGCCAAACGTTCTTGAACTATGCAATATGTACATTCATTTACTCTTACATTTTCCACAAATACTTTTCTATTTAGCTTATACAATTATGGCGATAGACAAGCCATTCCTTGTGTACTGGGCTTCCTATGCCACTGAGACACTTAGAAGTCACATACCGTAGCTTGGATTTTGAAGGCGCCAGTCTCTTTCCCTCCCATCTTTCCTCAGGCTACCAATGATGATGGTGACACATGAAAGAAAGAGAACCAGTCCAATTACAATTCCTGCCACGACCAGCGGGGACACCAGCAATGTAGAATCATGGCTACTCCGCATGTAACCAAAATACTCAGGAAGAGGGTTACTTTGGTTTAGGTGAATCTCTGGAAAAACAGATTGGAAAGTTTAACACTAATGAATAAAAACAAGGATCAAAGGAACACATATGAATTTACAATTGGCAGCTACAGCCTGTAGCTTATAGACTTTATTACAGAGTATAATATGAGTAATACAGAATACAAGTGGCATGGTGTACTATACCACACTATCCAATCAGGAATCATTTTTTTTAGATTCACTATTCAAAGATGCTAAAAGGTTAATTTCTGATGAGTTGCCACAAGCTTCTGTACTTCAACCACAGCTGATGGGCCGAAAGTTGGAATACCCTTCCTATATACACTAGTGAGCAAGATCTGGCTGTCCTCAGCTATGTGTGATGGCCAGTGTTTACCTAAACATGATGGGTTGTCTTTGGCAACCATGTGAACCTATGTCTATGGTCGGAAGTTGGAGACTACTTCTTTACCATTTACCAACTCCAGAGCTCTTACACACTATAAACCCTTCGATACCCCTGTGTGTTGGAGATGTACGAACCATACTGGTAGTTTATTGCATATTTATTGGGAGTGTCCCAAGATACACGCTTTTTGGGAACGCGTTATATCTTTACTTAGATATAACCATAGCAGATGATCCTATTCACCTGCTTTTGGGCCTCCCCATGCCGCACATGGCCAAGACATGTTCCAAGCTTGTCAATCATATCTACACAGCAGCAAGATGTTTGATAGTTTTAAAATGGTCCTCCTTCTAATTTAGATCTGCTCCGGAGGATTCATGATATACACAACTTGAAATATCTCACTGCTCTGTTGAATAACTCTGTCTCCAAGTTTAAAAAGGTATGGCCTCCTTGGCGAATCCAAGATTCTCCCCCTTAATGTCTGACGTGGAATAGATGCCTGGGAACTCTTCTGTGGTAGTGAGGTACGGACTCTTTCTTTCCCTTTTTTTTCGCTCTCTCTTCTTCTCCCCCCTTTTCCTATCTTCATCATGCCCTTTCTTATTTATATCTTTGTTTTTATGATATCTGTTTGAGTGTTTGATTTCATACATTAGACACTGTTATTGCCTTCAACAAAGTTGATGATAACGCTCTCTTATGCACACTCTATTATATACATGAGCAGTGATTGACAAACGAATCTCATAACTAATATGTTGTTTTACTTGGTTACTTGCTTTGAACATGATCTCTTTGTAACAATCTGCCTTTGTTTCTCTTGTTGAAATATTTAATAAAAAGAAAGTTATAAAAAAAAAAGAAGCTGGAGACTGTAGCAGGCCTTAGCCCATGGAATTTCATGGTGGCCCATAGACATTAGATCGATGTGTGATCTGGCCAGTTGAGACACTGTTATTAAATGCACGGAGGTCTACTTACCAGGTAGAGAGAACCTCAACTGTGGCCCCTGATTCAAAAAATAGGCCACAGGTATTATTCTGCATATGTAACACTACAGAATACCGACAAAGACATGCTACAGGTCTGGTTAGAAGGTAGAGACAAGCTTCAGGGTACATTCAGAGGCTGCACATGTTACATTAGACTTCTAGAGTTCACTGAGATTACAGCCCCTTTACAAATTAATACTTCCACTCACTTCTGACTGCTGGGTTTTGAGGGCTACACAACCAGGACCAAATGGCTGCAAATTGGCCACCAGGGATGTAATGTCTATACCCAGCCTAAGATTACTTGTCAAAAAATTAGATGCCAGCAGCAGAATTACAAGTCTGCTCTGCATGCGTCAAGCCTGTGATATATATACGGCCATTATACAGCGAACACTTTAGAAGTGTAAAGATTGTGCCGTCTGAGCTACAAAACGTATCTGTCAGACGTTTGACTGACAGGCTCTCGGAGATTGCAAAGAGCTCTGAAAGTACAATTTAGATGGGAGGTTATTGTGTAAGACAATGGAGGTATTTAATTGTTGCCTCTGGCACTGTGATAACCCTTATGTCCTTTTTTGCTTTTCATTTGATGGGTTAGCATTGCTGGAAAGGTATCCACTAAGCTCTTTCCTTTTAGGAGATTACAGAGCGGGGTCCTAAGTTCAATGCAGCCCATCAAGCATACTTTCTGCACTGATTTTGTATTTTTATGTGTATATGTATAGGAGGGTTTCCACTGGATGCTCTGGTTTTCTCCTGTGATCCAACCCCATACTGAGGTGGGGGTTATCTTTCAGCAAATTGGCTGGAACATACGTTTAAATGTTGGAATGTACTAGAGGGTGTTACATAAGAGGAGGATGGTTGCAGTGCTGCAGGGTGATCAAGGACAATGTTGTTTGGGTTTTAATGAGTGCGGAATTCTTCAGTGTAGATTTTGTATTCATTCTCCACACATAAGAACTGAAGGTATGTGCTATAATAAACATAAAACTAAATTATAAAGGGGAAACCTTAAATTGATGTTTCTGTTTTACTTACTCTTTGTTCCTTTTTCCTATAAGTGGGCCTTGCTGCATGTTTATCCTATAGCTGATGGCAGATATGAAACAACCACATTAATTTAGCTTTGTAATCATTATTACCTCCTTAAAAGTATATAGGGGTCTATTCACGAAGCTGCCAAAGGATCTGACTGCTCTGCGGCATTCGGCTATTCACTGGCTGCTGTTTGGGATCTTTAAGAATAGCCCGAACAGCAGTGAGTAGTTCACTCGGCTGCCTACGGCAGCTTAGTGAATAGACCCCATAGTAGTTCAAGCAATGCAAGTACCTGAATTTGGCTTGGTATCCACCTTTTGCTGTGCCCTGTCCAGCAGAGCTCAGAATGGAAGAGAGAGAAGCATCTTAAGGAGCCAATCGGTTGTGCTGTAGTGCAAGATGCATTCTAATAGGAGGACAGAGCAGAGTGACACAGAGATGAGTTCATCAATGTGCTGCTTTTTCCTCACACTATCTAGTCACAGACTGATGGTGGGGAGGATACCTATAAGTGTTTCTTAAAAGGAGTTGTAAAGGCCCATCATATGCTATCCTGCTATGACATCAGCACTGTGATAGGAATAAATACTAGAGTTGTTCTTGATAATGCAATCAAAGCATTTAGTGAGTGCTGCCTTCTGTTTAAAGCTTACTTAAAATAATCCCTTTTGTGTAGTGAATGCAGTGAAGCCTGCCCATCAATTTCTACAACTTCCTGGATTCCCAGTGTGCTTTGCTTGATGTGATGCAATCTCAATTTCTGACGACTACATAGCCCATCATGCATTGCTTTCAGCAGGCAATGATAATGTTACATTGTTCAGACATTGAGTTGTAGTTCAGACTGCAGGCTCAGTTAGAGTGATAACACAAGGAAGTGTGTATTCACAGGGCCAGGGCCGGATTTCCCACAAGGCCAACTAAGGCCCGGCCTCGGGGCAGCAGGGAGTAGAGGGGCAGCAGGGGTGTGGAATTCCTATCTCCCGATGCCCGGGACATGCAGTTCCTAGTGCTGGGCGGGTAGTTGTTTGATAATTTAGCCCTGCTTTGGGCAAGCAGAGCTAAATGTACAGCAGGGAAGTTGCCGCTTGTTTTGTACAAGTGATCTCATGGAGATCACTTGTATGCAGCCTGCAGGTCTGCCATTCTCCATTGCGGGGCAGGTAGGGGGAGGGTTGGGGGGAAGGGGGGGACGGGCGCATTGAGGAACCTTGGGGCAGCAGGGAGAGAGAATGAGGCGCTGCACATGGCAGAGTGAAATGGTGTCAG
>NW_017307218.1:422401-424121 GCF_000935625.1 Nanorana parkeri
GGGGAAGGGGGGGACGGGCGCATTGAGGAACCTTGGGGCAGCAGGGAGAGAGAATGCGGCCCTGCACATGGCAGAGTGAAATGGTGTCAGTGCATTGAGGAAGCACATCCTATGGGCATCTTCAAGAAGTAAGTTTACAAGCTTCTAGATGGAAATGATTATTAGAAGTGGGATAGAACTTATGTACATTTAATATATGAATACATATTTATTGTTAGCTTTTGACCATTGATACCCCTGAGCTGCAGCAGAAAAAAACTAAGGACTCCTGCCAATGCCATGCCAGACAGAACTGTGCTGTGTGGCCGAGTTGTGTAAATCTCAGGACTTGATAGGATGGACAGAAATGCAAATTTTGGTTGATATATGCTCTTCCTATATATTTGATTTTTATATTTAGCTGTTCGGCTGGAAGTAAGGTAATGGGTCTACATGAACAACAAAAAGTAATACAACACTGGGATTATTAGACTCAAGCAGTGTGGTCCGTCTCTGGGGCTTTTCTGGATTATCATCTGTTTGGAAATCACCCTTTTTAGCAGCACACCCCAAAGAGGGATCTAATAAAATAAACTTTGGCAAGAGTACGAGCTGTCATGTGGACTGAAAACTGAAGACCTGCAAGGGCTTATATCAACAGACGTACATTATATAGGAACAGTCAGAGGGGAAGAAAGCTACAAATGGCAGGTTTGTATATGAGTTTAAGAGCTTTCTAAACCTTCATGGATAAATATTTAAAGTACACCTGGAGAATCTTACTATGTTCTAAAATGGTTATAGTTATAAAATATACATCCAGCTGTCTTCTCTGAAGCTTCTGAATAAAATATGATGGCGTTTGGTTTACATTTTGAACTAAGGCCTTATGGCTTTTAGCAATGCATCTGATTGGACTCAATCACCCGCTTCTATCCGTCTGGAGCTCCAGCGGGGAGAGCTCTCCGGTGCTGTTTCTGTAGTGAGGATTTACCAATGGCTGTCACCAGAACTGGTATCATTGAAGATGCTATGGGATGAGGCACGTAGGGCTTGATTTACTAAGGGCAAATAGGCTGTTCACTTTGCTGTGGAATTTTCACTTTGCCGGGGAAGTTTCCCCTTAGTATGGTGAATGAGGTGAAGCTCCATCACCCAATCATGTGCAAACAAAACTACTGTTTTGTTTTCCTTGCACATGATTGGGTATTCTTTGCAAAATTAAATTTCAGCCCATTCACCAAGCTAAGGAAAACATGCACTGCAAAGTACAAATTCCCTTGTAAAGTGAACAGTCTATTTACCTTTAGTAAATCAACCCTCTAGACTCTAAAAGAGAGATGTTGGATGGTGTCATCCTGCTCCGATATCACATCTGTGATAATGACCCATTAGAATGGGACACAAAAGCTGACTAGAACTTCAAGGGGAGAAAGAAAGAACTCACGGTGGTGAGGGGAATGGTATCTGAATGTAGATGAGTGGGGGTGATTATAGAGGGGGTAATAAGAGCTTTGGTGAGGAATAGGAATTAATGGTGGAAGTTGAGGTACAAGAGTTGATGGTAGGTTGGGAACCAAAAGTTGATGATGAAAGAACATGAGCTGATGGTGAGGGATGTGGGGGACAAAAGGTGATGGTAAAGACTGGTGTAAGTTAATGGTGTGTGTGAAGGGAGGTCGGTCAACGAAAACTGATAAAGGAAGCTATGGGGGAGCTGATGACAAAGCGGGGGGGGGGG
>NW_017307218.1:424251-434480 GCF_000935625.1 Nanorana parkeri
GGGGGGGATAGAAAGCATTGGGATCTCATCTTGGGGCACTAAAGACAGTGGGGACATGTGTGGAGAAGGAAATAAAGGTAGAGAAGAGACACATGACAGTGAGTTATCAGGACTGTTTGGATCAGGATTGTATAAAGTAGAGGTGCAGATTTCTGCATCAGCTGACACACAAACAAGTAAAGGAATTGGGGTGTAGGGAAGAAGCTGGGACATCCAATGGGATTTTAACTCTTTAAAGAAAGATCAGGCGCATTTTCACTTTATGCTTAGGATTCTGCCTGCACCATGAAAGCCAGAGGCTTCCAGACATTATTCAGGTGTCTGTGCTTGCAACATCATGTGCTCTGGAAGATCTGGCACATCAATACACTGGAAAAAGAGGGGAGTGATGCCAGTGGAGGACAAGGCACCAAGGAGGCTCTGAGAACATTGAGCAGAAAGAACTGAGAGCACAGAAGAGGAACCCCTGAGAAAACACTGGGGAGAAGGAATAGAGGAGAGCACTGACTTTGGGCTGGAGAGAGAACTGGTGTTGAGGGTTGCATTGAAGCACAGGAACAAATCAGGAAAGTGAGCATTCTGAGGATATGAGTGGAAGAATGGACGCAGAGCAGACAGCCAGTAGAAGAAAGCTGAGGAGAAAGTGCTAAAGTGGAGGGGTGTGCAGTAGTGAGAATCACAGACAGCAGAGGGGTTGAGAAGGGACCACAAAGAAGCAGAGTATAAACGTGCCCACTGACACTGGAGAACATCCAAATTTGTGGTGGCCCCTCTGTGACACTAGCAGACTTTGACCTAATTACTCAATTCCCTCAAAACAGCCAGCACCTGCAAAACTCCCTCCTTCATGGGTATGTTGTGAACGTGTATGGTTTGTAGGACAAATGTTCATTAGGATCCACTATCTAATGCCTGTAGGTGGATTTTATATAAAGAAGATCGGAGAAAGGAGAAGTAAAATGTTGAGAAATAAAGTGCCATCAAATGGGGAAGAGTCCTTATTGGTAACAATAAAAGCATCTAACATGTTTCAGGAGCAAACACAGACCCCCTTCACCACAGCTTCAGGTGTCATTCACAAGGGGAATCCCTTGGGGAATGAAAAATAGAAGAAGAAATCACCGGCACACCAATATCCGCTCTACCATTCTATCTTTATTGATGTTGGATAGTCATATCATCACATTGAAAGGCAATGTTTTGGAACTGAAGAGGTTCCTTCATCAGGCAAACAATTTGTTTGCCTGACAAAGAAACCTATTTGGTTCCAAAAGACTTTTAAATGATAGAATGGATATTGGTGTGTCAGGGGCTTCTTTTACTGATTTCGCGCTGCTCCATTCTCAGTAACTGCAGCACCCACCCAAAGATCACGGGTTGTTATCAGTAGTGATGAGCTCGGGCGTGTTCGCAAGCGCCTCGTGCCGAGCCGCCAGGAAGCTGTCAGCGCTCAGGGCCAATCACAGGCACTGAGACATGTTCCCGGTCCGCAGCTGCATAGATCGGAAAATGGCTCAGTGCCTGTGATTGGCCCTGCGCGCTGACGGCTTCCTGGCGGGCTCGGCACCAGGCGCTTGCGAACACGCCGGAGCTCATCACTAGTTATCAGTCAGGAGTGCGATGAGACTATACATTTCCCTTGGGGAATGGCCTCAGGGAAAGTTACAACGATAGTGACCACAAATACGAGAGCACATGCAGCAGTCAGCAATTGGGAACCTCCTGAAGAAGGGGGTCGGTGTTTGCCCCTGAATGCGTTGACACTTTGATGCTTTCATTTCTTGCAATAAAAACATCTTTGGACTCATTTTGTGCCACCTCTGTTTTTTTTGTCCTAGTCAACTTCTCCAGAACCCCCTCCAGCCTTCTGTGGGGGTTCTAGTAGGTGGAATGCAGCCACTACCAAGCACTCAAGCCCCACAAAAGAAACCCACATTGCAACCATGGGATGTTAACACTCACAGATCTCAGTGATGTCACTCTTCCTTGCATAAGAAACAGGAAGTGACTTTTTTGCTTCGTATTATATTAGATGGAAATTGGGTGATCCTGCTCCTGATTCAACAGTGTAATTTAGGGTCACCCCTAGAGAAAGGAGGGGTGATAAATGCTACTAGTCATTCTTATCACACAACTTCTGACATGTTGAACAATCTCTCTATATAAAGGCCTATTCTTCCCTCTTCTTACTTCAGCATGTATCCGCTGTTGGACAAGTCTCAAGGTGGTGTTCGGTCGGTCCCTGAGCTTTAAGGGGCTAGCAGATGTCTTCCACCTGTAATTGCTGGGAAGACATCTGCGTATCTATGGCCAGCCTAACTCCCTACCATCTACTGTACGGCTTTATATGACCAGAACCTGCATCTGGGAAACACATTTTTGCCTGGAGATTTTATTCTGGCCCTTTATGCATACAGCTTTTCCCTTTTGACGAGGATGTGCCTGCAATTATTTTTCTTGTAAAGCAATTTATTTCCATTTTATAAGCCCATTTGGACATTACAAGCCACAGATAAAACAAATCCTTACACTTGTAATTTTTTTTGCAAGCTGCTAAGTGCTGCAATTAATTAATTCCATTATAAAATTACCCTACTAATTACTTGAAAAAAATAGCTTTTCTTGCTAGAAATACTCGGAGGGATCAGTTGGCATCTGCTGCTTTTTGCTGCCTTCTTCTCCCTGGGAAATATCACATTAGCCTCCTAAAAACAAGTTTTAGAAGAAAGTGATGATGAGAAAAGGGAAGGGAGGGCTGACATGCAATGTCTGGGATTGAACGGGGTGTATTATGTGTTTGGGCTAGCTTCATTTCCTAAAAAAATATAATTTTGTTAACCAGTACATAAATGGGTGTGGTAGGGTGGGGGTGCTTTAGTTTCTTTGTGACTCCAGTCTAAAGTTTAAAATGTGGACTAATGAAGTATTAACACATTCTTAAAAGTCAGTAAATAGGCTGTAAAATAAGCCTTTGCTGCAGGCACTGTGGAGCAAAAAATCCTCAGAGTTCACAGTAGTTGTAAAGTCATTCTTCTCAGCTCCCCCTGCTCTCTCCTCCCAGTAGTGACTTAGCAGCTCAGCTCACCCTGATCCTCCCTCCCAGTAGTGACTCAGCAGCTCAGCTCACCCTGATTCCCCCTCCCAGTAGTGATGCCTTCTCAACCTGATCCCCCCCTCCCAGTAGTGATGCCATCTCCTCACCCTCATCCCCCTCCCAGTAGTGATGCAGCAGCTCAGCTTACCCTTATCGTCCCTGTAGTGACTCAGCAGCTCGGCTCACCCTTATCATCCCTCCTCCCAGTAGTGACTCACTAGCTCAGCTCACCCTGATATTCACTCCCAGTAGTGACTCAGCAGCTCAGCTCACCCTGCTCCCTCCTCCCAATAGTGACACACTAGCTCAGCTCACCCTGATCCTCCCTCCCAGTAGTGACTCAGCATCTCAGCTCACCCTGCTCCCTCCTCCCAATAGTGACACAACAGCTTAGTTCACTCTGATCCCTCCCTCTCAGTAGTGACTCAGCAGCTCAGCTCACCCGGATCCTCCCTCCCAGTAGTGACTCAGCAACTCAGCTCACTCTGATCCCTCCATCCATCCCAGTAGTGACTCAGCAGCTCAGCTCACCCTGCACTCTCCTTTCAGAAGTGACCCAGCAGCTCAGCTCTCGCTGCTCTACCTCCTAGCAATTTTTATGTATGCTGTGTGAATATGAACACAAACATATAGAGGGTTTTTATTAAATTTAACTGCAAAAGTGGAAATACACTTACAATACACAATCCCATTTGCCCCGCGAATCTCTGTAGATGTCCGTTCTGTGCGAATAGAGGCAAAAATGGCTGAATGTAATGTAATGTAACACTGCATTGTGGTCACTAGATGACACTGAGGAATGTAGGACATAATTATTTCTTTCCTATGCTCCTCAGCTCCATCTAGTGGCCATAATGCGGTGTTACATTACATTACATTCAACCTGAAAAGAAAAGTATATTAAGAATGTTAATTTTTGTCTCTATTTGCACAGAATGAACATTCGCAGACATATTAACAAATGGCTCTATGAATTATTGATAAATAGACCTCTTTAAGTTTGACCCCTGCACTGGGTTTGCCAGTGAAAAGAAGACTCAGTATAGTGCAGACACCGTTCAGATTTCTCATTTGCAAACCATTTATCAAGATTAAATGTTATCAGGAGACTCTAGACCGCCTGTCTCCATTGAAACAGACTTACTTGTGCATGTGACTTTGATGGACATGTAATCTGTCCAGAGGACCCGAGAGCAAGAAGTCATCCAACGCCTGAGGCTTGGCAATACACGTCACTTCCTTTCTGAGGAGTTGCTTTTCTCTGCTCCCGGGATGAGCTAAAAAACAGAAAACTGACAGCACGTGATAAATAAATAAGAAGACAATTATATTATTTCCTAAGTATAACACCAAGTGGGCGGCATTCAGCAGGTTGGGGGCAACCAAATAAAAGAAAGCAAAAATAAAATGAAAATAGACCAGATACAATTTTAGTCGCTTAGGGTCAGGAGAGATTCAAGTAGAGCAGCCAATGCGTTTCGGGAGTCCAATACACACCCCCTTCATCAGGGCTAGGGTAAAACACAAGGGAACACCAGGAATATATATATAAGAAATTACTGCATAAGATTGAAACTTAGTTGATACATCAGAAATGTCCGGCAGCACATGGAAATTAGATGAGTATAACAAAATAATAAAAACATCCATCAAAGTATTGCACTTCTATATGTGTTTTGGACCCTGTTGGCTACTTTACATGAATGCCCCCTGACCTGGAATAAATATGTATCTGGACTATTTAATTGATGCGGCCCTTCAATTTCTACATCTATTGTGTTCATTGTCGTGCCAAGGATACGGTGAAGATCCTTTGGCTTGTGGAAGCTGCCTACCCATCAGCCAGATTACACATATTCACACCACTTTACCATTATGGGATGAGAAACACCAAGAGAATAACCACACAGGTCCAGCACTTCCTCTCCACTTCCAAATATTGCTAAAGTACAGTTGCTGGAGGACATTAGGCACTCACTGAATGCTTTCATTTGCTGCCGGCTTTTTAAAACTGGGGCCTGGACAAAGGTCTGGACTGGCCGGTTTTGTACTATGCTGGATCCTTCAAAAACCCTATAAAGGATCCTGCATGGGGGGCAGTGATCACACCACTCAGTATAAGGCCCAGTGAGGTATGTTGCATAAGAAGAGAGAAGCCAGGAACCCAGACATTTTGTAGGGTTGGGATTCTCCTGCCTGGTCATACAGACTTAAAGAAGCCTGTTGGGTGGTCATACTTGCTGGACCCAATCTAAAACTGACCAATCACTTTTGAGTGGACTAGGGATGTTCAGATACCAAGTACCGTACTTGGTACAAGTACAGATACTTTTCCATTTTTCCAAGACTAGACTAGAGAAAAATTCAAAAGTTAGGAGGCAGCTGTCATTTTTAGGAAGCATACAGGGCTCCTGGGATTTGTACATCTCTGTTTTAATGTATGTTTCTTTTTTTTTTTTTATAAATATATATTAGGGATGCACCGATACCATTTTTTCCAAGTACAAGTACTGGTACACTTTTGTTTATTGTCATGTGACAGTTTTTCTAAAACAATACAGACTAATGATTTCAGGACAGTGGTGGAGCACCAGGTCCCAACTGCAACCTCTGCAACACTGGTAGTTCTTGAAGAAAAAGTATCTGCACTGGTATCTGAACATCCCTAAAGTGGACCTATTCTTGGTACATACCACCAAACTGAAAACTGATGCTTGAATTACTTACTATTAGGCATTAACTACTATTAATGAATTAGGCAATACAGCATACCTGTCCAGGAGCCCGTTTTAGCAAGGAATAGTTCTATTTCCTTGAAGAAGAATTCCTGGAAAAATCAATAACTTACCCTTGCAGTGAGGCTCCCCAAATAAAGCAACAACTCAAATAAAGCAGTTTTACTCACCTGATCCTTGGTCCCTTGGTAGTCAGTGCTCACCTGTCTCCGCTCCGGCTATGGAATGTCCCTCAGAGTCATGATGTCTAATGCAGGTCAATGGACCTGCATAAGACATGATGATATCAGCGTTCCTTAGTCCACTGGAGCCCAGGGAAGGAGAAGCTGTGAGGACTGTTCTAGCAGCCCAAAGGGAGCCTGCGTGATTTCGTTAAAAGGTATTTATTGGTACAAAAATATCAAAAAGGAAGAATGTGAACACCATCATCAATTCACTATCAACAAGTTAAAAATGACACACATTGTCTGCAGACTTCAAACATACTCTAGTTGAAAGGGTTAACCACATATAGTATTAGTATATATCATCAGATACAACACAGGTGAAAGGGGGAGTATAGGGCTCTCACACTGCCTTGGCTGCCAACCCGCATCCAAGAGATGTTCGTCCTTTAATTCCCTTGAGGTGAATGATGTGCACCTTCCATCCCTTGTGTGTATGTGGTCACAGCTATACACGAACAGGCTGCCACCCTGTATAATTTGGACCATCCTATTCAAGACCATCTGGTCAGAAATTCTCTATCACAGAACCCGATAGTCAAAAAATAATGCCACAGAACACAAAAATAATGAAAGATGTAGGGAGTTATGCACTCTGTAACAATTCAGTTCAGAAGAGGCAAATTAATTGTTTCTTGGTAAATGGAACCCAGTGTAAGATAACTGTCCATGCTCATAACTCCTCCATGGCACTAATCCTTTAATTCCAACTAGAGTATGTTTGAAGTCTGCAGACAATGTGTGTCATTTTTAACTTGTTGATAGTGAATTGATGATGGTGTTCACATTCTTCCTTTTTGAGATTTTTGTACCAATTTTACCAATTTTTGTACCTTTTAACGAAATCACGCACAAACCTGTCCGTCCCGTTCCATTAATGACCGCTTGACCTGGCCACTCCCTTTTTGGCTAGATCACCCCTTTTTTTTTTTGCTGCCTATTTGGTCATGGTCCTGGTAGACGGACCCAATACTCTATAAAGGGGCATCACTGCTAGAGGTCGGATCTCCAGGAGAAAAATCTATTTTTTAAAAACCCTTGCAGTGGGGCTACCCTCACACTGCCAGGGTTAAGTACTTGTTTTTTCTAGGGGCTGGAGTAAAGCAGATTTACTTACCTGGTCCCCAAGGCCAGCGCTCTCCTCTTCTCCCCCTCCACACCGGTTGGTACAGTGCCCCTCAGCGTCCCCACATCTAATGCAGATCTATGGAACCTATATTAGAGATGATGATATCATTGAACCTTAGACCGCCAGAGCCCAGAGAAGAAGAGGCTGTGGGGACTGGTCTAGCAGTCCGGACCAAGGATCAGGTAAGTAAATGTGCTTTATTCGGGTCCCCTATACAAGAAAAGCACTTAACACTTGCAGCGGGGCTACCTTAACACTGCAAGGGTTAAGTGCTCATTTTGTTCTAGGGAAAGTTTTTGATTATCCCGGAGATCTTATTTCAACCACACAACTAATAAAACATGATTTGTTGCTGATAGTCTGGAGTTCTGAGAACACTTTTTTCCCCCAAGCACTGTGAATATAAAGGTCAGCAAAATAGCAGAAGCACCAAGTAGCACATATGGGATCTTGGCCAATCAATGGCTTGATTACATTAACAGTAACAATTTCTTAAATAACATTAGCAGTTCACTGATTGATTACAGGTGCTACCTAAAGGTCAGCTAAGCCAAAACTTCAAAGACATATTATTTGTGCGAGGGACTTAGGGGCCAATTTAAATCAGATGTGGGTCAGGTGGGGGCCGGGACCCCTCCCACTTTCACGTAGATCTAAGGTGCCCATACACCTGCCGATTATCGTATGATAATCGCAGGTGATCCTGCGATCGTACGATAATCGGCAGGTGTATGGAAGGCGTGCGACCGTTTCTACTGTACGGTTGCACTTCTTTTGTCTTCCGAGCAAGGAAAACCTGCCGAAAATCGTAAGACAAATCCTGAACGGGCCGGTGTACGGTTTTCGTACGGCGGCCCCATCCTGCGCCGGTTATCGCAAGGTTGGATCAGCAGTAATTAAAAGAAAGCACCTGTACGAATTACGGTAATCGACTGCACGTATTTTCGTCTGCGCATGTGCAGTGTAAATCATACAAATTTTGATGTACGGAAACGTCACCAACCTTGCGAAAATCGTACGATCGACCAAAATTTTCTAACCTGCTGGTTAGTCAAGAGTCGTATGATTGTTCTGTATTTGCGGTTGTAAACTGCCCATCAACCTTACGAATATCGGACGAAAACGCGATCACATACGAAAATCGGCAGATATTCGTAAGGTGTATGGGCACCTTAACTGTTAGGCCATACAAAGTGAATAAGTGTTTTAAATTGGCCAACAGTGTAATGGGGGAAGGGGGAATTTGGTCCTATACATGGGCCCCTTAGTAACTCTGCCACTGGTTTGGCATGTTGGCTTATTAGGAACTCCAGCAGAAAGATCTCTGCACTTGAGTTCCCAGCTCCGCCCACTGATGGGGTATTGCCCTCCCTATCCCTCCCACCATATCATTCTTCATCTGTTTCGGCAGGCAATTCCCCAAAAAATAAAATAAAACATTAAATCTACTGTGTGTCTGCCCGCCGGAGCCAGCTGCCTGCTTGGCATAATATACTCCTCGCATGATGTTCATTTTCCATTTCACTCTCTAAGCATGAGATAATGAGCCTGTATGCCTGGCTCCGGAGATAGACAAAGCCTTGATTTGAAAGGACAATTACATTAGACCGTTCGGTTACTCTGCCCGTCTATTCCAAATGTCATTACAGCTCCTTGCATACAGCAAACAAACTCATTTACAGAACGGGCACCTAGACAGTTCCATGGAGGCGGAGGGTCAGACGTGGATAAATATTTCATTGAATGTTTGGACAGAGCAGATCTGAAAGGAAAAAGACACGTGCTTCCTCTAGTAAATCATATTTACCATAAGTGAGGCTCCATTCTTTTTACAATATTGATGATAAGACGGGAGAGCAAAATCATCAACTCTCTATATATATAGCAAATATTAAAGCGGAAATTTAGCTTATTCTATGTTGTCGTAAAACAGCAGAAAAGTCCAAGAAATTCCAATCTGTAATATACTTGATATGCTATTATAAGTGTATATATAGCCCAAACCTTTTTCTTTGTCTTGGATAGTAGTGGGGATTGGTTAAAAGTAGTGATGCACCGATATCGATAGTAGTATTGGTGCTGTTACCGAGTCAAATGTCCGATACTTAACCCCGATACTATAACGTCCGGTTAGAGGGAGATCTCCCTCTGACCGGCAGTGCCGCGAGGGAGCATGAAGTCGCCTTTCTAGCCAATCATGACCCGCCTCATGGCTTCCTAAATGGCTAGGAAGCCAGCTTCACTTGTTGCTAGGCAGCCTGCAACATATTTTAGCATCCCAAAAAAGGCCAAAGGAAGTGAAAGGAACTCTCTACAGTGAGGCGGATTCCCTCTTAGAGAGCTTTCACCAGAACTGGTGTCCCTATTGGAGGATTTACCTTCAATACATATGTTCAGCAACATATGGGCCCAACTGAACTTTTAGTTTAATTTAGCTAAAGGTGTACAAAGTCTTTCAGTGGATATCTTTAGAAAACAATCACAGGCTGAGTATAAAAAGCCTGTCCCCTGCTAGAGAAGGTCTATTGCTCTCTGTGTGGAACCAGTGGGGAAGTTAAGCATACCCCCTAATGATCTAGAACTGGAACCCTCTAAATTAGCTGGGAGCATGAGCTTTGCTAACTGCAGAGCCATAGGTCTGACTCAGTAGGGGCTGTGTCAGACCTCTGCAGAGATTTCACAAGGTCATTGTCGTGGTAACACCTCACACATGGGCAGCACATTGTAGATGCATGGTCTGGGTCGATCATGTTATTGCAATGTGTTTTCATTGACTGTACTTAAAGAAGAAAAAGCTGATGGAACTTTACTAAATAGGGCAGACGGACTTTGTCTGGAGCAGGCCTTAAACTTTTTCCACTTGTGACCCCTTTTTGGCTGAGGAGATTTTTACGTGACCCCAGCGTCAGACGGTGTCTCATCCCTCTTTCCCCCCCAGCGTTGGTCGTGTCTCTGTCCTCCTCTCCCCCCCTAGCGTTGGTCGGTGTCTCTCTCCTCCTCTCCCCCCCTAGCGTTGGTCGGTGTCTCTCTCCTCCTCTCCCCCCCTA
>NW_017307218.1:434979-444215 GCF_000935625.1 Nanorana parkeri
CCCCACTAGCGTCGGCCCGTGTCTCTCTCCTCCTCCACCCCCTAGCGTCAGTCGGTGTCTCTCTCCTCCTCATCTACCCCACTAGCACCGGTCAGTGTCTCTCTCCTCCGCTCTCCCTGCTCTAGCGTAAGTCAGTGTCTCTCTCCTCCTCCCCCCCGTCGGTTGGTGTCCCTCTTCTCCTCCCCGAATCCCCCCCTGTGCGTGCCGATGTGGCTGGACAGTCGGTCGGTGTCACTGTCATCAGCAACTACGCCCCTTACCTTTACCACCAGCAGCTGTGCACCGCTTCTGCTAGGTTAAAGAAAGCTCTGCCAATGCAAAAAAACCAAAAACCTTCTTGCACGCACGTGCTCAGGAAGGTAACAAATATACTACACATATTTAACAATAATAAAATGTTTTCGCTTGGAGCCCAGGCCTCCCCAGCCGCCTGGGCCCCTCACACAAGTACTGGCCGTACCCCCCTGATAGTGGCCCTGGCCGGGGATTCGGATCGCGACTCTCCCATTTACTTGTGCGATCCCACATGGGGTTGCGACCAACACTTTAAGAAGCCCTGGTCTGGAGGTGCGGACCAAGCTATAGAAAACAATGGTTTCACATCACCTTATTAGATTCAGCTGAAATTTTAAGCACTGCACTACCGACCCTTTAAAAACCATCTTCAAGGGTCAGGCTACCTGTGTTGAGACAGCAGCAAGTACATATGTAAGGCATACATCAATCAATCAATCAATCAATCAATCACTAAGTCATTTGTGTCCCTGCACTGCCATCTTGGATCCTAGGCCTGGGCTGTATATGGGACCTTCGATTTCTCTCCTAGTCAGTATTAAGCCTCTTCCCTCCTAGGAAAACACCCCACCTATGATGTCGACAGTCTCCTATCCTACTCCTTGTACCATAATGATGATGGTAACAGGAGTAGTATAGGGTGCCAGGCGGGTAGTTGTTTTCTACATTTAGCCCGGCTTTGGGCAAGCAGAGCTAAATGTACAGCAGGGAAGCTGCTGCGTGTTTTGTACAAGTGATCCTGGTGATGTTGCCCAGATCACTTGTATGCAGCCTGCAGGTCTGCCATTGTCCATTGGGGGGGGGGGGGGTGTTTAGCGGGTAGGGGGCACATTGAGGAACCTGGCCTTGGGGCAGCAGAGAGAGTAAATCCGGCCCTGTCTAAAGCCAAACTTTTTTTGTAGTTATGAATAATATAGGGAAGGGTTTAACTTTTTTTGCCATCTGTGCCCCTTTGGGGAAATTTCCATTACCTTCCTGTTCTGTAGGCCCCACAGGAAATGAGAGGAAATCCCTTCAAAGTGAGAACAATCCCCAATTGAAGAAGGGGAAGATTTCCCCGCTATTCCAGTCCTAGTGGCAACTCAAAAGTTTGGGTTTTCCCAGTCCTGGTGACGATGGTCATCAAGACAAATAGAAAGAGTAAATCCACTTGGCGGACGGATTTTCTAACTCTAAAAAAAAGTTTTAGCTTTAGGTACACAATAAATAAACAGACCCTTACAGAGCCCTAAATAAATTAAACAGACCCCTTCACTCCTTCACCCTGGAGCTGCTTGGCCTGCACAAGGATGATGCAGCAACTATAGTGGCTCCAGCCCTTTGACATCAGGAGGGCTACAAATGAACAAAAAGGGATAAAGGGTGGAGTTTGAGTTCCGATAGTCCATAGTGACCATCTTGCCATGTACTCCATCCCACCCCCCATCATTACCTGCTGTTTTTTTTTAACCAGTTGACATCCACGGTGTTAAACCCCCTTCCCATCCAGGCCATTTTTCAGTATTCAGCGCTGCGGTACTTTGACATTTATTCCGTCATGCAGCGCTGTACTGAAATGAATTTTATACCCTTTTTTGGGGACAGATAAGCAGTTCTCATTTAGACCCTTAGACAATGAGCACAAGGCCCAGATAGTCAGTACGATGTAAATCCATCAAACAAAAATAAAGCACATAGGCTTACCAATGATGTCCAGCACCGTATTTGATGTCCCCATATAGCTTAATCGAATGTTGTGGATGGAAGGAGCTGCATTTGCCATAGGAATCAACGACAGCGACAGACAGAAGACGTTGGCCTGTTCCTTGTGTGAAAATCCGGGATTAGGTCCTCTTGAGCTGCTCTCATTCAATATGGTTGGATCCCTCCCTTGGAGTCGGCACTAGATCACAGAAAAACCATCAGAGCCATGCATTGTAGGTGAGAATAGAGGAGAGCGGAGGGAGCGGATAGATTCATGCTGACTGTGAGCTTTATGTGCTGGGAATGATAACGAGGGGAGGAGGGGGAAGGCTGTGACAACCGATCTCTGTAAAACACCTCTTTACAGATGAAATCAATGGAAAGCGCACAGATCAAAGCATTGGCACCATATATAATCAATGAGATCTGTCACCTGGCTTCTTTTCTTCAAAGCGGCAAGAGAGATGCCTGATGACTTGATAGAGAGGGGAGCTGTTATATGGATGAATCATTCAATATTCATCACAGCGGATGCTGGCTGCCGAGGAGAAAGCACAAAGGAAATTTAAAAATATGAAATTAGAATGGGAATATATTTAAAGTACACCTGTTCTTTGGATGAAGTTATCCAAATGACAGGAGAACCTAAGAAAAAAACTGCATGTAATTTGTTCTAAGGCGAATGGAAACCCAAACTGAATGACATTTAGTTTGCTGAAGTAATGTGTATCTAGCTAAGAAATAGAAGGACACAGAGAAATGTATCTAGCTAAGAAATTGAAGGACACAGAGAAATGGAAGGCGAATGGAAACCTAAACTGAATGACATTTAGTTTGCTGAAGTACTGTGTATCTAGCTAAGAAATGGAAGGACACAGAGTATTTAATATTCTTAGTGTGCTATCCTCCCAAAATGGAGTCAATGAGGCTTATTATAGAAAGGGAAATTACTTGCACCACCGGTCTTCAGTGGAGTGTCCTTGTTACAATATGTACATATATATATATATATATAATAAACATGCTAAATTTGTATTCCCATATCTTTAAAAGGAGAACAAACACACCTTTAGAAATGTTTAGTAATGACAATCTACATACACATACTTCTAGATAATTGCCGGCTTTGTATTCTTTGCATACCTTATTTTTCTTTTCCTTCCCATTCTTCTCACAGTCACCATTTTTACTAAGGGCAGATTAATATATCTTCCTTTACTTCCTGGAACTCTGGCACATGTGTCTAGGACATGTGATCATGCACATCATCTCAGGGGAGTAAAATGCCTTTCCCTGAGATCTAATGAGATTACAGATGAGATTTCCCAGCAATGCTCTGCTGATGTGATCTTCCTAGGATGCAATGCTTGGGCACATTACATCACTAGTGCCCAAGAGGACCATGAAGTGGAAAAACAATAAATGTAAGTAAAAGAAAAATATGTTTGTTTAAAGGAGAACTATGGGGTTAAGGCTTTTCCCCATAGTTCTCCTTAGGGTAACGGGAGGACACAAACTAGCATCCTCCCATCACCCTAGGCTCAGTATATCGCGAGCTGTAGCTCGCAGTATACTGAGATGCCACAGTATTCCGCAAGCTGCTGCTCGCGGTATACTGAGACGCCGCAGCTGAAGCGGATCCCGACAATTATGTCTGGATCCGCCCAGCTGCGTGACTGACAGCTGGCTCTGCCTACCTAGAGGCAGAGCCAGCTGTACTCCGCCAGTCAGCACTGGCGGATCGGAGCGGGGAGGGGGGAATCCAGCCCCTCCCCTGTCACGGCAGAGAGCCATGACAGGATCGAGAGGTGAGCGAACGCCGGTATGTGGTTGCTCACCTCCCGATCTACTGAGCCGACCTGTGACAGTCTCATTGTCACAGGTCGGCTAGAACTATGAGGTGAGTGAAAAGCACTCACCTCATAGTTCTCCTTTAACTAATAAATGTAAGATGATTTCATATCAGCTATATGCTGATATGAAATCATCTTACATTTATTAGTTAAACAAACATACTTTTCTTTTACTTACAATTATTGTTTTATTATTAATTTTTATTATTAGTGTTATTTATGCTTATGAAATTGCAGTGGTTTTAGGTGAATTTAAAGTGGACCTTTACCCCCTTTCACTAAAAATCACATCAAGGGGCAGCTGTATATGAGCTGCACCTTGATGTGATTTTTAGTGAAAGGGGGTAAAGGTCCACTTTAAATTCACCTAAAACCATTGCAATTTCATAAGCATAAATAACAAAAGTTTGACCACTTTGATTACAAAATATTAAAGCATATCATAATCACAGGTCGGAGTGTTTCATGGATTTCCTCAACTTCTTCAGGACTACTGTAAAGGATGATGATAATAATGTGCTATGTTGTGGTCTTCACACTCATCTAAGATAGATAACAGTATTCATGAGTAAAAAAAATATAAAGAGAAACAACAGTGATTCTAAAGATACTAATAGAGCCATAATACCAAAAGGAGACCATAAAAATAGAGGGATGTTATAAACAGAAACATGTACACATAAAACAATTATCCAATAGACAACTCTCCATAAAGATTAAACTAAAGTGCATATTTACTGTACGGGTATATTTAAAGTGACACTAAACGCAGGAGATAAATCTGAAAAATGCATTCAAGTACCTTAACTATTAACATAAATGTAATAAACATGAGATAATTTTCATTACTAATCAAAGATTGATTGCAAGGTACAGATGTGAATGGGCCTTGTAATCCTGCATAGTTTACTGTGTGTGAACTGGAGGAAACTCCCCATCTCTCCCAGCTTTTGTACAATGAATATATAGTATTATTGCAAGATTTCCTTTTGTCTTTATATAATGTTCAAAGTGTCCATTGTTGTGTAGCAGCATTGTAATGGAATAGTAAAGCCGCAAGAGTTTTAGGGCCTGTTCACACACACAGCTGTGACCTGCGTTTTACCTTACTGGATCAACACAGTTTTTTATGTGACCTGTTCACACCACAATGCAGGTGTGATGGGCAGTTCTCTGTGAAAAAATGCAGCATGCTGCATTTTTTTCACAGTGCACTGGATTTAATTGCATGGCAACACAGCGCACTTACTACTGTACTCTGCGTTACTTACTACTGTACTCTGCGTCAGGGGCGTCCTGAAGCTGGGTGACACCCGGAGTGGTTACCGAGTGTCACACTGCCGAGACGTCACCACGCATGCGCGGGACGTCACCACGCGCGTGCGCGATGACTTCATTGCATACTCGCGGCGATCTTCTGATACCTGCCGGTGGCCATCTTGGTGATGTATGTCGGCAAAGAGAGGAGGGGACAGTCACCCGGCGGGATAAGGTATGCCGCCGGGTCCCCTCCTCTCTCCTGATACTGTCGGGCGTTCGGTCCATGACCGAGCGTCCGACTTTTCAGAGGGGGGTGACACCAAAATTACTGTCAGTCATTTCGGTGTCACCCCTCCAATGGTGTCACCCGGGTGCGGGCCGCACCCCCCTTGTGACGCCACTGCTCTGCGTTACTTACTACTGCACTCTGCGTTACTTACTACTGAACTCTATGTTACTTACTACTGAACTCTGCACTATGAATAAAAGTGAATGCCAAGTCTTTCACTGAAGCTACAACACAGTTAATTTCTGTCTATGATACTGTTTTTTAATATTATTTTGCACTAATTGTAACATTTTCAGGATATGACTTTGGGGTTCTTCCTTCTTTACAGTTCAAGCAGTACTTTGACCGATCAGTACGTAACACCCCAAATGTTTGTCCTGAAAAAAGTATCATGGACAGAACTCAGCTATGTTGGTGAATGTGCACAAATATGGCTACAATCACATTAAGCATCACTGAAACTGACACCAGGGCTGGGGCTTGTTTTGTTTGGCCACACTACAAGTCATACACCATGAAGTGACACACACTTTATAGGCACCACCACTAACTGTTCAGAAGGTGTCACTCATAAGTATGAATTCATATCTTGGCACCTCTTCGTTGAAATCTGATTGTTTGGTCTTTCATTGTCTGCTTACTGTTCTGAAAGTCTGTTACCAATTGTCTGAGGGCTTGTTAAAAATGGGGATGTGATTTGTGAGTGTGGTTACAAATGGGGTGGTGGTTTGTGGGTGTGGTTACAAATGAGGTGTGGTTTAAAAGTTGGCGTGGTCAGTAGGGTTTTCCCTGGATTTCATCCAATGGGGATTTTCTATTGCAATACTGTACCACAATTCACGGGTACACGGTTGTGGCGCGGTCCCATTTATTGTAATGATCAGATGCAGTACTGACATTGCAGCAGGTGACCAGAGGGCAGCAGAACAACCCCCTAGTTTTACTACTCCCTTGTCGTCCGTGTGAACGAGGTTGGTTATTATTTATAAAAGATATCTGTACATCAGATCATAAAGAGGTACAACTGAGAAGGACGAGGGACAGAGGGATTTGGTTCCTAATCAGGGACAGTTGGGAGGCATGTGACCGTGCTTGCAAAGTTTGGTCCCATAAACTTCTATGGGGCTGGTAGATGGATTGGCTTCTGTCTTCTGAAGTCTATGCATGCATGGACATTGGATCAAGAAGATGGTTGAGGACAGTAAACAATGGCTGCAATACATTGGTAAATTCTCTAACTATTTAAACTAAAAGTTAAATTTGGCTTCAAGGGTCTGTATTTTCAGGGATTTTGGAAACTATGAGTGACATGGATACTTCATTGTAATACACTGCCACCTACTGTTCTTTGGATGTTATAAGTATGGAGATAATCATATCTTATCCAAAGGGGATTATTTATCAAAAGATTTTAAAAGTGGATAGTAACCGCCCATTCTCCCAAGTGTCATTTGTCAATCAGTTTCTGCCTGTGTTCAGTTTGATGGTTAAATCTTACCAAATCAAGTGTTGTCAAATGGCATACGAATGATGACAAAAAATGAAAAGGTGAACTAACCCCCAATACCATTCTCACTACCCAGATCCCTACTGCACTTATCTACAATGATAACCATCGCCCAGAGCCTGTTTAGCAACATAATACTTTGCAATGGGGAACGGTCATTGGTCAACGTGACCATGGGGACTATGCTGACCAATGCAGATCTCTTCTTTCATCCAGGAAACTGTCCCAGAAGAAAGCAATTCTTATTAGTCAGCATGGTCAAGTGTTTGGGCTGACCAATCATTGCTCCCCATTTCAAGCATTATGTTGCTATAGAGCCTGCGGGACTCAGTAGTGATCAAGGATCAAGCTTCTTTTGCTGAAGTGTCATTGGACGTTTCCTGGTTCAGCTCAGACTTCCAGCTCCTCTTTCACCAGGTGCTGTCTCACCAGACCCTACCACACCCCAATGGGGCTTTTTTCCAGAGCCCAGGAGGGGACTCTCCTTCATCTGCCACTACTGGCCAAACCTCCCCTCCAGGACCACATAGTGGCCAGCAGTTGGGGTTGTTCCTGGAGCTCTAAAGACAGCATCTGATTGTTTAGACAGAGGCCTCGAACCTCAATGTTCAGCTGCAGGACTGCCTATATGAAAAGGAAGAACAAAAGGCTTGAGCAATGTCTGTTCACCATTGGCCAAAACCAATGGGTGCTCCACAGGCATTGGCAATGGTAGGGGAAAGCCCTCTTAGCATTGGCCATGAGGTGTAAATGGGTGGCACAGATCAGGGCCCCACACCCAGCCCAGAGTGCTATCTTTAAAAGGGCATGCTACAACCATCTAAAATGCAGTTACCCACAAGCCATCCCACTGGCATCTGTCCTTGATGGAACTTCTCTAAAAGGCCGAACCTCATCAAAACTTGTGGCTGCTCCTAGGTAAACCTTATGGAAACCTGTAGATACTGTATATGCTAAATGAAAATCTTACTTTATCTGATTAATGCAAGCACAGTGCATGCATGAGTGGTCACCTTTAAAGCAGACCTTTGCCCATATGTTTATAAAACAATCAAACATATCTTTAGAAATGTTTAGTGATGACAATCTACAAACAGATACTTACAGATAATTGCCGGCTTTGTATTCTTTGCATTCCTTATTTCTCTTTTCTTTCCCAGTCTTCTGACAGTGGCCATGTTGACTAAGGGCAGATTACAAGCTCTCCTTTTACTTCCTGGATTACTGGCACATGTGACTGGACATGTGACTAGGACATGGGACCATGCACATCAACTCAGGGGAGAAAATACCTTTCACTGAGAGCTCATGATATTACAGATGAGATTTCCCAGCAATGCTCTGCTGATGACAAGGCAATCCTAGTGTGCATTGCTTTGGCAAAGTGAAATCATTTTGCTCTTTCAAAGCAGGAAGTGAATGCTCTGCAAGTGGAAGTATTTCACAATCTCAGCATTATACACCTGACATGTCTATGTCTACGATGCATTGGTAGAATTAGAATTTTGAGTGTAAAGTTTAAAGCATCGTACTAAAAACAGTTGTTTTTTTTACATTTACTATACAATACGATCAAAAATATTTTCATTCTTTTGTTTTTTTCTTGTGTAGCTTTTAGTTAATCAGAGAAAATGTTGTATTTCAAGGAGCTTCCAATTAAACTGGGAGCAGCAATGGGACTTGAAGACCCGAGCACACTGCCACCCAGTGCTGATTTATGTGCATGACATTAGAAAGCGACACGCAATGAAATGTGAGCTGCAATTTCCTCACACAGGTTTAAGTCAGGTTTGATTTAGATGTCAGACAGTGAAATTGCAGCATATGTTAATTGCTTTGCCTTGTGTGTTGCACTGTCTGTACTATGCTGTGGAAAATAAGACTCTGTGGCTGTCTTATGTCTAACAAAGACGAGTTATGTTTTCCCTGATTGTCGCAGCTGAAACTGCCAATATATTACACTTCTAGTCCCTATAGTCATAACAGCTGGTAAGTAGCTGTAATCTACAACAGTCAATCAAATTTTAATTTGCTTTAGTCAGCTCAAGAAAGGTGTAGAACCATTGCTGCAATGTGGGTTTCTGCACGGCTCTTTCATTAAGGCTGAACCCCGGGCACAAAAACTTTCATTTAACTATATTCCTCAAAAGCCACAAAGGATATAAATCCACTTTGTGCGCATTAGATGCCTTTACAAAACCCAGGTATTACCATAAAAAGTAGCAATGACATCATCACATGGCTGCATATGGCCTGAGCAGAGCTCTGGGAGGGACCCAGCAGGCCCCACCCAATACAGGCTGCCTGCAGAAAACTACAGGGTAGGGCGGATACAAGACCAGTCACCCTG
>NW_017307218.1:444288-459517 GCF_000935625.1 Nanorana parkeri
AAGTAAAAATAATAAAATAAATTAAAATTAAAAATGTTTACAAAGTAAATAAAAATTGAAAAAAATGAAAACCAGCCCCGCTGCCCCCATCATCTGCATTAGAATAAACGCACAGTGTTTTCAACCGCGATCGTGTGCAAAAGCATGGGCAGGGCGGTATTGCGGCGGAAAACCGCACAATCTGCCTGGCACGACTGGGGTGCCATTAAAAAATAATGGCAGTGCCAGCGCGTTCGGCGGTAGTGTGCAATGCGTGACCGCCCGGTCATCGTGTACAAAACCGAGCAGATGGCTGGGCGGTCATGAAATCGCACACCATCGCCGATTACGCTGGCAGTGCCATTAATTTCTGATGGCACTCCATTTGCACCAGGCAGATTGCGCGGTTTCCCGCCGCAATACCGCCTGGACAGTCCCACACGATCGTGGTTGAAAACATGAATAGGTTAAATGCTTTATTGTTCTAAAACAGTTTTTAATTAAAGTTCTTCATAATCATAAACAAATTGGCCTAAAATCATTAGTCTATTGTTTTTTTAAAAATGTCACCTGACCCTTTAAGGAAAAGTATCGGTAATTGGTATCGACAAGTACATGAGGGGAAGTACTTGTACTTGTATTTGGTCTTAAAAAAGGGGTATCGGGACATCCCTACTATAGGCCTCCAAACTTCTGTGGCCTTCAGATTGGCACAACAACAGTGCATAGAGAGCTTCATGGAATGGATTTCCATGGCCGAGCAGCTGCATCCAAGCCTTACAACTGCACGTGTTGCATGTTTTTTGCATGTTTTTTGCACGTGTTTTGCACCTGTTTTGACCAAAGCTTGCACTACTTTTTCAGTTACATGTTTTTTGCACCTTTTTTGTGACTGTTTTCATCTGCTCTTGCTCTGGACTGCCTGAAACTGGAGCATCACCTAAGAAAACAATCACAACTTAAGAAGTCCCCATGACCACTTCTTCAAGATGCAACAGTTAAGCTTTTTGCCTGGTGTTACAAGTCTTCTTTCCTGGGGAATATTAAACCTCATTTATCAACATCATTATACTAGCATCATAAATCTGGTGCAAATATATTCCGTGCAAGTTCAAACACTCGCAATTGCTATGATAAATTCCCCCCACAGTATTTTTTTCCATCAAAAGTTTCAGTGTACAAACCTCTTCTTTGCAGTTAGTTCCAAAGTGGAGTCCACCTAAGTAGGCTAACACCATCAGGTCAGTGGGGATGGGGGGAACTAGGGGAGCGTGTGGGGTTGGGGGACATGTGTGGTGGTGGTGGTGGAGGGGGGGGGATTTGAATCAAAAAAGGTCAATGGAGGGAGGGAGGGAAAGAACTAGAAAAAGTACACCAGTAACAAATCCAAGGTGCACTCAGGAGGTGCAGATCCCAATTAAAAGTTATTGTAGAAGAAATAATTATATGGGAGGTGAATGCTTTTGCTTATGTTTTGATGGTGGCTACTAGAAGTAAAAGGAGCAATTTCTCAAGTCGGCTGGTGTCCCCTACAGAACCTGAGAGAAGAAAACACAAAAGAGGGGAAACAATCCAGTTGTTATTCTGCCACTTCAATTAATTAGTGCTGGGTGTCTGAGTGGTAATAATTAATAGGTCCAAGTGATGTCTTGTGAGATTCAGGAAAGAGCCCTTGTGAAAGTTCTGAACAGAGAAATTTGGAGCTTACATAGAGCTTAAAGGAGAACTATGGGGTTAAGGCTTTTCCCCATAGTTCTCCTTAGGGTAACGGGAGGACACAAACTAGCGTCCTCCCGTCACCCTAGGCTCAGTATACCGCAAGCGGTAGCTCGCGGTACACTGAGACGCCGCAGTATACTGCGAGCTGCTGCTCGCGGTATACTAAGACGCCGCAGTATACCGCGAGCTGCTGCTCCCGGTATACTAAGACGCCGCAGCTGAAGCGGATCACGACAATTATATCTGGATACACCCAGCTGCGTGACTGACAGCTGGCTCTGCCTATCTAGAGGCAGAGCCAGCTGTACCCGCCCCCTCCCTCGTCCGTTCCGCCAGTCAGCGCTGGCGGATCGGAGCAGGGAGGGGAGAATCCAGTCCCTCCCCTGTCACGGCAGAGAGCCGTGACAGGATCGAGAGATGAGCGAACGCCGGTATGTGTTCGCTCACCTCCCGATCTACTGAGCCGACCTGTGACAGTCTCATTGTCACAGGTCGGCTAGAACTATGAGGTGAGTGAAAAGCACTCTCCTCATAGTTCTCCTTTAATATCATCTCTCCAGAAGTTGTTGAAGGCAACGAGGTAGCAATTAGAGCTGCCGTCCTAATCCTGGCTTCACTATCACCTAGCACATCACTAACCTGCAACAAGTAATCAAGACTGGGAAAGGGAGTTGGGACATTCCAGACTTTAAGCTGCATGTTAGTTCCAAATTAGTGCCGCACTAGTTCCTGAAGATAAAACTGCGGTAAGCAATGGAGCCTTCAGCAACTTTGCTGTGTTGAGATGCCATTGCAAACCCATTCCCTTTCCATAGTTTTGCACTCCAACCCTCCCGCCCTAATTTTTCCTTTTTGTGTGTGGTATTTGCTTTTGTTCGATATTTGCATTGTTCAATTGCATTTTGTCTTGATCTATGGTTAATGACGCTGCAGCCGGGCAGGGTATTGGGGTCCTTGAGGAGCAATCTATGCTGTTGCTGTTTAAGAGCGGGGAGCTGGTCAGATCGTTAGTCATCTAGTGTCTGCTTATACTGCTACGTCCCCGAGGCGGTGTGGTGCGGCTGGGGGCCATGTAGGCAGACACTGGTTGGTTTCTTGTGGGATGGCCTTCAAGGACCTCAGTTCCCGTTGTCAGTTATTTTTGGAAAGATTTGTTAAATGGTTTTATATTTAATAAATTGGCTGCTGTGGCCACTAAAAATCCAATACCAGTGTTGTGTCAATTAATTAGAAGGGGGATTGATATAGAAGTCTTATGCTGTTTTGTTAATTGACCCTTAAAAAAGGTAGACAATACCCGTGTCAAATATTTTACTATTTTAATACAAAAAGGCAAAAGTAACATCATCTATACAGTATACAACTACATAGGACTTTTAGAAAATGCTGTAATACAAAAAACATACACAAAAATACTGACAAATGAAATAAAAATATAATTAAGAAAAACATAATCATTGTTAGTCCACCACAAGTGTAAGTAAAAATAATATACTGTGATACAATCCTACTGGCTAGTATGTGTGTCAAATAAAATTAATAATAAAGGGAATAATGTTGTTTTTAGGGTAGTGTAAGATTATGGCTTTCTATGGTAGGCTTAAGACTGCATAACATTTTAGATGTCATTATTCTTGCAATTGTCAGGGCCAGGGAAAACTGAAAAATCAGTAGCTATATTCAAGTAGTCGTGTAAGTGTCCCTGAGGAAAAGTAGTGAGTATGTACAGTGTGTTGTCTTTTAATAACAGTGCAAAGGGCAATGGACTATATGTCTTGGATACTACAATATCTAGATCTCCATTCCTGTCCACCCGGGAGTTTTGGGTGGTCCTGCCCACCTTTCTGTGTTCTAGCTTCTCCTTACATCTCCATATTACACAATATATATTAAAAAAACAGTAGGGGGAGTAGTGTGAAGAACCTGAACCTCAAACACAGAGATTTCACCAACAGACTACTCAAGAGATAAAAGAAATTGGTGGTTTTATTTCTCCAACATCTACCAAAACCTGGTATACTAGTTTTGGGTGGACTGAGCCTTTAATTACCCAATAATGTATAAAAGCACATACAGGCAGTCCCCGAGTTACATACATACTATTTACATACGACTTCTTCTTACAAATGGAGGCTATTACTGTAGAGAAGGGGTAGTTGTAAACCGCGCTCGTGCCAACGAGGAGTGTCTACCTTTTTAGGTCTGGTTCGTAGTACTGTACATTCAATACAGGAAGTTGGCTCTTGTTAGACGTGCAGACGAGAGGTGCCCGCCTCTTCTTCCGGGTCACTGTGAGGTTTTTACTGCTGTCTGTATCCTCGTTAGAAAGATGTAATCTCACTTCCTGTCCTTGAGACAACAGGAAATCTACACTTAGGAAGGGAAATTCACTCCTGTAAGAGTTATCATGGGAAAAAGGTGTCTCCACTGAAGCTTTATCACCAATCCTTGCTTCCACGACAACCCAAAATTTTCAAAATCCAATTGTCACTGGGACAGAAAGTGAGGTGCAATCTTCTGAATAGGGGCACACACAGCAAAACAAACTTTACAGGGGGTAAACCCTTCCCTATGCTATCCAAAACAAAACAAAAACATTTTTGGCTGGAGTTACACCTAAAAAATTTACCTGTTACAACTTACATACAAATTCAACTTAAGAACAAACCTGCAGTTCCTATCTTGTTCGTAACACGGGGACTGCCTGTATTTAAAATATGATTATAAATATAAGATGGTGCCTCACTTTCCTTATCTATGATGTAAAAGGCATCCTATATGGGGTCTCTGTTACCTGAAAAGTGGCCCCGTCTCTGCTTTTTAAGCGTTGCATGTGTTCTTAACTTGTAGGTGTGTAGAATACTTGTTTCCACAGAGGGAGAAGGATAAAGGTGAGTATATAACCTTGACTTTTACAGGTGGCCTATTAAGTAAAAGTGACCCTATGGTGACAGGGTCACTTTAAACTGAAATGTGAATGTAACGTGCTTGTAGCTTAACACCGTGTACATATGGCTATTGTCCATTGGCTAAATAATCGGCTGATCTGCTGCAGATTTCACTCCTGCTGTATTCATGGAGACCTCTATCTGTCTATGTCTAGCTTTGGTGACCTCAAGGATCAGAGCATAAAATGCAACATTTCTGAATGGTCTGAAGATATTTCCAACATGCTGGAGAATCTAACTATCACTTTAACTTTGCAAGGGCAACCCCTACACTGCCAGGTGCATTCAAAATAATGTTCAGGTATGTTGCTTGGCTTGTTTGGCCAGTGCAGATGACCTTGAAGAACATACCTACCCTTTGCATCGCGTTAATAAATTAGGCCATTAAATTAGATAAAGAGTGATAACGAGAGCAGGCAACTACCAGAAGGGTAAAAAGACTCTAGAAAGAGTAGGTGCTACAAATCACTAAAGTGTATCTATTGCTCAGGCATAGTGCTGGAGACCATTTTGTGCCAAGCACCAATGAAGCAGACAACACAGTGGAATGTCAATGGGAACTTTTGACATCACCGTTATGCCACACGGAGCGTGTCACAGAGTATACTACACAAAAGGGTTCTCTGCTATGTGTGGGTGGCAGGTACTCCTTACATTTCAAGACATTATATTAAGATACCCTTAAATAAAATATATTTTTAGGACTTACAGGAAAACTTTCTAGAAAAAATATGATTAGTTAACATAATATTAGGCTCACATATGTTCTTCGTTTTAATTTTTTATTGTGAGTAGTACTGAAGGTTAAAAATAAATTGCTCAAAGCTAAGGGTAACTTTCTCACCAAGTCACTCTTATTGCTCTCATACATAGATGATTTTACAGACAGGATTATATTGTATTATACATCATTTTCATTTTAGGCAAAAAAAAATCTGATTGAGCATTTTATACAACAGCCCTTTTGCTCGTTGGCTTATGACCCTCACTCCACATTTCACAGTCTTTGTTCCAAGATACAACTACTAATGAAGTTCACAAATAAAACTGCAAAATTAATATTATCCAAACGTAGATCTTGAGCATTGTATTTACATTATAATGGTTCATGTGAGCAGCCATTTCAGGCTGACTTCATTATTAGTGGCAGGAAGTTAGCGTTGGCAAAGATCTTGGTGGTCAGAAACTCTTTTGAGCTTCTACATTTTGGATGCCTCCAATCTGGTTAGGTCAATTGCATAGTCAAATTATTTAATTATTCAATTTTAGGGTGTGTTATGTTTAACAGAGCAAAAAGTAGCTCAGATCACACATGACGTCACTTGAATGGCACATACTGAAATATTTGTCCTTTCTAATGGATGGAACTTTCTTAAATGATTATGGTTTGTGGGTGGGTTACATTTTTTTCTAGGCTGTGTTTATCCAAATTCAGGGATGGGCTTCAGTTTTTGAAATTTGAAATAGCCATTTCAATGTTTTTTTGATATACATGTTAAGGGACCAACTGAATGTAAAAACCTTACCAATATGTGTTACTGTTTAAAAAATTCTGCTTCTACGTATAATTTATAATTATATATGTACAAGGGGCAGACATATTTGCTCATTCCATACAGAGCATCTGCTTCCTACTTTGCAATGCAGTACAATGGTTGTGCTGTACAATGGTTTACTGCTCCTTCTCAATATACAAGTCTATAAGTCTGCCAGCTCATTAAAAATCAATACAATACGTGTGCAGTTGATATCGTGTAGGGATGCACAGATACTTTTCGAGTACTAGTGCAGATACTTGGCATTTTCATGAGAAATACCAGGGTTGCAGCTGGGACCTGGCTCTGGCACTCCACCACTGTCCTGAAATCATTAGTCTGTATTGTTTTAGAAAAACTGTCACATGACAATAAACAAAAATGTATCAGTACTCGTACTTGTAAGTACTCGGCAAGTACCAATACTCATACTCGCACTTGCAAAACTGGTATCTGTGCATCCCTTTATTTATATTTATATAAACAAAATCGTACATTAAAACAGAGATGTACAAATCCCAGGAGCTCCGTGTGCTCCTTACAAATGACAGCGGCCTCCTAATTTTTGAATTTTTCTCTAGTGTAGTCTTGGAGCTCAAAAGTATCGGTACATGTACTCGTACTTGTACCGAGTACTGTACTTGGTATCTGTGCAACCCTAATGTCTTATAAGCTGTTAAGCAGGGAGGAAGGAAACTTGTACTGGTCAGATTTTCTACTTCTATGGGGTAAACTACAATTGTAGGACAAGCATGTAGAAGCTTGAAAGGCTCCTTGTAACAAAGTGGAACTAAATCATAGGAGGGCAAAGAAAATGCATTTCTGGGTAAGAAATGTCATAGCAGGCAAATTGTAATGTTTTCTTTTAGGGCTGTTTTCCTTTTAAAGGCCAAGTTCACCTTTCAGGCCATGTTTCACTTTATATCCATATGTAGGGTGTAACATGAAACATGGTCACATTGGATTTAGATTTTGGTCTATAGCTTGAGCAATACTGCTTTCTGTCTCTACATGTATGCTACACAGTACATGGTAATATGGCCTCTAACCATATTTTTAACAGGGATTGTTACAGGGTATTAGCGGGGTACAGAAATTCTGAACATGATTAGTCACTTTTACAGGCTTATTTATTAATAAGAGCTATAGGAGCTATGCTATTTGTGCAAACTCACAGGAACCAATCAGATCTCAGTTTAGTTAAATCTAACGGATGCATTCTGATTGGGCACTTGCTCTTTGTTGTATTCAGTAAGCCAATAGGAATGCAAAGTAAGTTGCATTAATAAGCAAACTCTTCTAGGTGTTCCAGCCCATACATATCCGCCAGCATCTTAAATCTGGGACCCCATTCATTTAACACATCATAGTCAATTTCGGAATCTGAAGATCCAGACTCTAGAGAGCTAAGAGACTCTACATTGGATTCCGACCCTTCGTAGCCAAATATATGGAGAGTGTCATATGGTAGCTCTTCACCGTCATTGTCTGCTTCATCCTTCTTTGCTTCGATCACCGAGAACATATCTCCGGTTCTGGATGGTTTCTGGACTTGAGCGTATAAGGTGGGACCAGGGTCCACCTCATATCGAGGCATCACCACATTTCTTCGTACTGAGTTGAGTACAGAAACATCGTAGCTGTTGGTGTCCATCTCTCCTCCACCTTCCTCGTCATAGGTGACCAACTGCTCATGTATCTCTGCAGGGTTCTTTCCTAGAATGAGGGGGCTCTTGGTCTGCATTCGTCTTATAAATAGTACTGCCAGGATCACTGCTAGAAGAAGAATAAGATAACAGCAAATGTGTCAATTTGTCTTTGGAGCTCATACTCATAGGAGTACTATGGGGTAACCTTTTTTTCCCCCATAGTTCTCCTTAGGGTCATGAGAGGACATATACTAACATCCTCCTGTGACCCAAAACTCAGTATATAGCAGGTTGTTGCCTGCTATATGGAGAGAATGCCACAGCCAGGATGGATCCCGACAATACTGTCGAGATGCACTCTGCTGGCTGATTGACAGCGGGCTCTGCATAGAGGCAAAGCCAGCTATGCCCGCCCCTCCCCAGTCCATCCCTCCAGTCAGTGCCGGAGGATCGGAGAGGAGGGGGGGGGGGAACCCAGTGGGGAGCGGTGACTGACAGTCACTGCCCTCTGCAGGGAGAAGATCGGGAAGTGAGCGAGCGGCGGTATGTTTTCGCTCACTTCCCGATCTATAGAGCCGACGTGTGACAGTTTCAGTGTCACATGTTGGCTCCAACTATGAGGATGAGTGTAATTCACACACCCTATAGTTCTCCTTTAACTTGACTCTAGTGCAGCCTTTCTCAACCGGGGTGCCATAGTACCCTGGGATGCCTTCTGGCTTCCTCATGGGTGCCTTCAAATTCTCGCACAGTTTCATGCCTTTCCATGGTGCAGGCTAGCTGCCAGCACCATGGAAGTGAATGACGCTGGTACAGTAGTACAGGGATAGCGGATCTATTCAGAAAAGAATGGAAGTTCCCCTTTATTCAGGTCTGCTCTCCCTTCCATCCTCTCCCATCTTGCTGCAGGTGCGGCTCTTGATATGATATTAGGACTCTGAAATGAAGGGCAGACGGAGGCCCCTGATGTAAAGGGGGCTGCTGATGTAAAGGGAGCTTTTGATGTATAGGGGGTTTCTCATGTAAAAGGAGGGAACTCTGTTGTGAAAAGGGGAACCCCACCTTTATTTGTGCTTTTGCACGGTGAAGATCAGATGACGATTAAAGTGGACCTTGCATTCAAATGTGAAGTGTGCTTATCTGAGAGCCCCCCACCCTCTAATTGAAAAAATGGCCAATGAAAAGCATAAAAAAACTGAAAGTATAATAGAAAATATACAACTTCCACTTTTCCATGAGATTTAGGATTCTTAGCTTTCCCAGAATCCCATGGTTAGGCCCAGTGATGTTAACAACACCTTCTATAAGCAGCTAGCAACTACGGTGTAAAGTGAGCATTTTTTACATCTTTCGTCCAGTTATTATTAGGCTGTAAGTAGAACTCAAATTTTAATGCAAAGTCTGCTTATATTCTTACTTCTGGCACTATGGCAAGAGGGCATACACTATATGTGCAACAACACTGGTTAGGATTAAAAGGGTGGAAGCCGAAACTCTCTCTTTGTACATTGGCATTATTCAATCTCTGTCCACCCGTGCAGAAATATTGTCAGCAGAGAACACTTTGTGGCACCAGAACTAAAGTCACTTACCCAGAAGTATTAGCAATATGGACACCAAAACAATGACAATGGTGGAGGCGGACACTGCGGCTAGTTTTCCAGCCTCCTCGCAGTAGGTGAATTCCCCCTTCTCGTTACACTTGCAAACAGTGATGGTCAAGGTGTTGGTGCTGGTCAGTGGTGGTTTGCCATTGTCAGCTATTATAATTGGAAGGTAATAAAATTTGGCCTCATTGGGATCAAATACTCCATTTTTCACTTTGATACTGGCTGTGTTATCTGCAAAAAAAGTTGTACAGGCTAATAAGTATAATAAGTATAAAGTGTTATAACTAATTTAACTATGTGTACTGTACATATGGTAACAGGGCACCCATTTACAGTTACTATTGTTTGTAGCATTTTTCAATCGCCTCTTGCTGTTTCATTCACTATATGGCCAAAGTTTTTGGCCCCTGACTATAACACCGATATGAACTTGTTGGACATCCAATTGCAAAACCATGGGCATTAATATAGAGTTGTGCCCACCCCCATCCTTGCAGCTTTAACAGCCTCCACTCTTCTGGGAAGGCTTTCCAGAAGATTTTGGAGTGTGTTTGTGAGAATTTGTGCCCATTTAAAAGGCCAAGTTCACCTTTCAGGCCATGTTTCACTTTATATCCATATGTAGGGTGTAACATGAAACATGGTCACATTGGATTTAGATTTTGGTCTATAGCTTGAGCAATACTGCTTTCTGTCTCTACATGTATGCTACACAGTACATGGTAATATGGCCTCTAACCATATTTTTAAAATCTGTATATAAGAGGGATTGTTACAGGGTATTAGCGAGTTCCTTCACACCAAACTCATCAAACCATGTCTTTACGGAGTTGGCTTTGTGCACAAGGGCACAGTCATGCTGGAACAGAAAAGGGCCTTCCCTATTCACAAATGTCTTAAATGCCTTTTCATGCTGTAGCATTAACAGACCTCTTCACTGGAAACATCTGAACTCAATAATCTGGAGAGGTGTACACATAATTTTGGCCGTATAGTGTAGCAGAAAAATCAACATTGGAAAACGATTAAAAAAAATTATCACAAAATGAGATGCTTTATAAATAGGTCCCTAACATAGGCATGTATGATAGCTGTTTAGGTGTATATTGTAAAAAACAGTGCACGAAGTTGGCCCATTAAAGAAGATCTCCAGAAAATATCTGTGCAATACCTGGTGATGGCTGGTCTCAGAGCTCACTGGCAGTGGTGATGTCATTCCTCCATCATGTAAATGTATTCTGGCCTGGAGACTGCCCTTTAGACCTATGCACTTCATTATTTGAGAAAGTCACAGGCTCCCCATCCCTGCGGAGTATTTTAAAGATGGAAAAAAGAGCGGCCGGGGAGCACTGTGAATGTTAGTTTAGGAGGGTCAGATGGTGGGCTTTAAAGCGACCCTGTCACTTTGCCCTAAATGGCCAAGGTAAAAGAGTTACCTCAACCTCCCACCCACCTGAACCCCAAAGGGTGCATTGGCAATATGTATTTTTGTTGAACTGATTTTCTGCTGAGGTTAAATTTTAGTTACAAGTATACTTATGACTGTTGATATTCCTTTTGAAAGTTAAACTTTGCTTTTTTCTGGATGTGTAACAGTGGGAAATGCCAGCTGCATCACACAGGGACGGAAGTCAGCAGCATCCCAGCCTCCCCATTGAGATTATATTGACTAAATGATACAGCAAACACCAAGCTTGAAAAACAAACTTCAGAGTGTGTTTTAGAAACACACATTCTAAAATTTCATTGAGTGCCGTTACCAAGGTAGTAAAAAGAGTTCAATACCACGATTATCTTGCACTGTAAAGTTGTTTTCGTGTCCTGCTGAAGAAAATGTAAACTTCATCCCTGGGAAGGGTTCATCCTTGTCCGTGGCTGAGATATTTAATATGACCTAAGACAAGAACCAGCAAATTTACAATGTTAAATAAGTACTTCATTTGGGTATTTAAAATAAAAGTAAAAGCCAAAAAAAGTGTATTTAAAGGCACTTGCAATGTGCCTTTTATCTTGCTAGTCAATTCCCTAGCACAGCCCCCTGCCTCTTTACATGTCACAGCCCTCTCCTCTTCTGGTGGAGTGTCTAGATACTGTCTGTGTTCACCCAATTCCTCCATTCCATCTCCCATACTCTTCTATATAATGGATGAGTTGACTTAAAAATACCTGTTTTACGAATGCCAAGCTGTACTGTTAAAGGGCATGTCAACATATACATTGTATACATATACATTTTTCAATGAATACTGAAGAAGCCTTGAAGTTAGTGTGTTACCCATCACTTCTGTTCACCCCTGGTGAAGGTATGCAGTGGGATCTGAGGAACATGGATAAATAAACATAAAACGGCATTACCAAACCCAGACTCACTCACATGTTCATTGGCTACATTCTCACACACTCTGGGAACGTATGGGTAGGTGAGCTCTGGTGCATTATCATTCTCATCCTGAACTTGTAGGTAAACCACAGCCGATGACGCTTTATTTGTTGGAGAGCCTGTAATAAAACCAGAAATTTACAGATGATGCTATTTAAGGTGCTATGATATAAACATTCAAGTTGAAAGTCTACATAGAACCCATAAATCCAGTTCTGGGGTGTCATTGATGGGCTCAATTATCCAGTGTTCTCAGAACATTCTTGGTACTTATGTGGGGAGACCTAACCTCAGAAATTATGATCCAGTTCTTCTCCATGACATTACAGATGGATCCCAATCTTTAGGCAAACACTTGGTACTGTCGTTTGGTAGTCAAAAGGCAAGATACATAAGCCTATAAAATACAGGGTAATAATATTCCAGTGTATGCTCTTGTTTCTTCCAGAATCAGTTTTCTGTTGGAAACACAGTTAACTGCCAGGATCTTCCAGCCTAGGTAGGTGACAATAGCGACACATGTTTGACAAAGTGCCACATACCTTTGTCCCCTCACTGCCTGCTCAGAATTACCTCCGGACTCTGAACTTGTGTCCCAATTATTCTTGCAAGAGGAAGTATCAGTTATTTAGTTATAGTTTGTTAGTTATAGTCAGTTTAGCTATAGCTGGGCTCAGCCTCTGGTTTCTTACATATCTGGGATGGGCATCACTGAAAGCTCCCTGCCAAAATTTCCGATTCTGTTTTGTCCACCTTGGTCAGGGGTGCCCATTAGGTAGATCGTGATCTACCAGTAGCTCTCAAAGCTGATGCTGGTAGATCAGGAAGGGTGTGAATGGCGGCCCCTTTATTCCATTTTGGTATATTTATTTAGCTGTGCACACATGATTACCTATTAGCCCGAGTCAGCTGAGCCAATCTCCCTGACACCTTTCTGGTGGATACAGGTGGTTGAAGTGCTATGTATTACATCAAAGAATATTACTTTACACAGCCTGTTGCACTGCACTGTTTTGAAAATACAGCAAGGTGAGCCAGGAGAGAGAGCGGGAGAGACAGCCAGGGGATCAAAGAGAGAGGAGAGACAGCCAGGAGATTAAAGAGAGACTGCCAGGGGAGAGAGCAAGGAGAGACAGCCAGGAGAGAGAGAGCGAGGTAGGTTTTTTTCCCGTTGGTAGATCTCAAGTAGCTCATCATTTGAAAAGTAGATCTTAACACAAAAAGTTGTGGGCACCCCTGACCTAGGTGTTCTGCCCCAGCTGTTCCTGCATGGTACAGCTTCGCCTGTTGCAATCTAATTATTATTAAATAAAAACAAAAGATTCAAGAGGTAAATTACAATGGTCACAGTTGGTGTGCACATCAAGGAACTGAGCCCTGAGATCTCAATCCTATGGGTGAGAGCCAACACCATGCTGCACTAAGCACACCTGAATGATGAAACACTTTTGTATAAGCCTTGTGTTGCGATTATTTTAGTAAAAATTCTTCCATTGGAGGCAGCATAGGCTCTTCTTTGTATTCGGAACTACATTTCAAATGTAAAGAGTCTGACCACCAAAGAAGACACAGGAGAAAGAGTTTCATGTTAAACAACAGTGAGTCTTACTACTCCTCCCAACATCTCCTATTCAGTTTGGTCCCAAGTGTCTAGAGGCGGCCAAAACAGTGAACACAAAATAAGGAAAAAGTTGTCATTTGTAAATTTTGAGGTTTGTTGCACTAAGCACTGACTCACAAGGGCAATTATGATAAATACTGCTCTGGAGAGGCAACATAATTTTTCAGGTGGTTTAACTCTCCATTAACTACCAATAACTGATCAGTTTCAGGTAGACTGACCTTTTATTATTGCACATTTCTTCAGCACAGTTGCACACTGCTATAGATCTGACACTGCTCTTTGTCTTTGTTTGTACTTACCAATTTCCTCAGCGATCACAGTTAGATTGAGCCAAGCGCTTTCTTCTCTGTCAAAGGGCTTCTTAATATGAATGGTTCCCTCTTTTGTTATGATGACGTCATCTCTCTCCGGTTTGAGGGAGTATCTACAGGTATTAATCAGAATTATAGTATTTTAGTTTTGTACATAGGATGTCATGCATGTTGCAAGAATGTTTGCATATTGAGCCAACTGTCTTGAATAACTTAAAACCATTTATCTTTCCACTCACATATTAATAACATTTGACACTGGCATTATATCCTTGTTGGCACCAGATGCTGGCGTTATACAAGTGCTAACACCAAAGGCAGATTATGTGTTTACATTAGCAACTGCAACAGAAGAAGGAATGACCCTCAGAAAAATTGCTCCACATTTTTCTTTTGGGTGCTGTCTTGACTGTAGGCAAGACACCCTTGTCTTTGTACTCCTCACCTGGTTGCTGCCACACACGCTTGACACCATCTGAACCAAATAAGTTTATCTTGGTCTCATCAGACCACAGGACATGGTTCCAGTAATCCATGTCCTTAGTCTGCTTGTCTTCAGCAAACTGTTTGCGGGCTTTCTTGTGCATCATCTTTAGAAGTGGCTTCCTTCTGGGAAGACAGCCATGCAGCCCAATTTGATGCAGTGTACGGCATATGGTTTGAGCACTGACAGGCTGACCCCCCACCCCTTCAACCTCTGTAGCAATGCTGGCAACACTCATACGTCTATTTCCCAAAGACATCCTCTGGATATGACGCTGAGCACGTGCACTCAACTTCTTTGGTCGACTATGGCGAGGCCTGTTCTGAGTGGAACCTGTCCTGTTAAACCGCTGTATGGTCTTGGCCACCGTGCTGCAGCTCAGTTTCAGGTCTTGGCAATCTTTTTATAAATTAGGCCATCTTTATGTAGAGCAACAATTCTTTTTTTCAAATCCTTCGAGAGTTCTTTGCCATGAGGTGCCATGTTGAACTTCCATTGACCAGTATGAGAGAGTGAGAGCGATAACACCAAATAGAACACACCTGCTCCTCATTCACACGTGAGACCTGGTAACACTAATGAGTCACATGACACCGGGGAGGGAAAATGGCTAATTGGGCCCAATTTGGACATTTTCACTTAGGGTTGTACTCACTTTTGTTGCCAGCGGTTTAGACATTAATGGCTGTGTGTTGAGTTATTTTGAGGGGACAGCAAATGTACACTGATATACAAGCTGCACACTCACTACTTTACATTGTAGCAAAGTGTAATTTCTTCTGTGTCGTCACATGAAATTATATAATAAAATATTTACAAAAATGTGAGGGGTGTACTCACTTCTGTGAGATGCTGTATATATATATGTAACCCTGAGAGAAATAAACCTATTTGGGAACATAAATATTAAACATATTGATCCAATAGATGTACAAAGCACTGCACAATTTTGAAAAAACAATGAGTCCACCATTGTGCCACTTTATCAAA
>NW_017307218.1:460112-484155 GCF_000935625.1 Nanorana parkeri
ATATATTATAAATATATACAGTGTGTTCTGTTATGTCATGTGCTGTGTCTTGGTTTAGAAGCCTCTGTCTTCACAAATCACACATCTATCTGTTGTATACAGTACTATAATCAACAGAAGTAGACCCTACCTGCTATATAGTTAAAGTGTCTGACCAAACTTTTAATTTGTTTTGCATAGATTGGGGAAGGATTCGAATCCTTGTCAGATGTTGCTATCCAGGGCTCGGTTAGAGAGATTTTTCCCTTACTTTACTATATTTGTAACAACGGCTTTGGCAGACAGCATATGAGAGAAAATCCTGTTGTGCCTTCTCATTAGGAAACTTATAGTGCTCTGGGAATCCTTTGTCCTAAATGGTTATTATGCTTATTAATCCTAAATGACTATTTGTAGAACAAAATTAAATACTAAAAATAATTACTCAAAAACCTTTAAGCATAAAAACAAAAAACTTACTAGACCTAAAGCCAAGTATATTTATTTTTCTTAAAGCCCAACTCCCACATTTAGAATTAAGTAAAATGTTCACTGCCCCAGACCTATTGAAATAGAAACATGCAACCTGCACGTTCTTGCCATTGCTGTTCTTCACAGACTTTCCAATCCGCCTTCCAATGCTAGTTCTCTTTCGGGTCGAATGACGTCCAGTGTGAGTCCTAGGCGTCATGGACACACCCCCAGGTGGGAGGGTGATATATCACTGGCCTTAGCTTACAGCACATTGCTGTAGAGAAATGAACTGATGTTTTATTGTGAATGCTGCTCTCTGCTTCACCGAGTACTGCTCTCCACTAATATAAACCGGGTTAGCTCATTTCACTGCTTGAGTTTAGAGAGAAGCAGAGGATGTTTCTTCTTTTCAGTGGGAGAAGGGAACACCAAATTTATGGCGGGGTGTTTATTTATTACAGGTATTTATATAGTGCCAACAATTTACACAGTGCACATCCACATCAATCCCTGTCCTCAAGGAACTTACAATCTAAGGTCCATATCTCACATACATACTAAGCAATTTAGATAGGAGCCTATCAACCTTCCAGCATGTCTTTGGAGTGTGGGAAGAAACCAGAGTACCCAGAGGAAACCCATGTAGGCACAGGGAGAACAGGCAAACTCCTTGCATATAGTGTCCTGACCAGGATTTGAACAGGGGACCCCCAGTGCTGTAAGGCAGAATTGCTAACCACTTCATCACTGTGTACCTAATTCCTATGCCATCAACAACAGAACACCAATTAGGTCATTAAAGAAACCTTGCTATAATGGTTTGGCAACTTTGTTTGGAATACCGAGGGCATGTCTTGAAAGTGCAAAGTTTGCAACGAATTCTGTTGCATTATTAACACTGATTGGGGCCAAATGACCCACAAGAGCTCACACAAGGCCACAAATACTACCATAACTAAAAGCACTTATGAAAGATGCCAGACTTCTAGTATGGGCCGGTATTGTCATGCTTTTAATTACTGGCTCAATATCATATATTTATGTCTTATACAGCTCATAAATATTTTTTTCTTTTCTTACTTCACACTTCTTTTTTCTTTGTCGGGGTCCTTTGCACTAACAGTGCCAGGAAAGATGTCTTTTTTGTTCTCCTTAAACGGAAACAAGTAGTATGGTTGTGTGAATTCAGGGGGCTCGTCCACATCCAAGACATTGACAACAACCTCAGTGAGGCTTTTGCGCTTGTCTGGTCTTGCCGCTCCTACGTTGATTGAATAGTCTGTAGCATCAACGGTCATTTTGAATTTATTATGATCACCTTCAAAGTTCAAAGGCTGAAAAGAAAGAAAGCCATATAATGTTTACAAAATCATACACGTCAATACCGTAAGACTAGGAGAGAAAAAAATTATGCTTGCATCTGGTCTAAATTTTAACCATAGGTCTCTTTTGTTTCTTGAATTACAGATGTTTTCAGTCCATAATATGAACAGGACAAGCCAAAATCTGGTAAATGTTTGATATACTTTGGTTGATCTAAATAGGCTTTGGAATCCACCGTGAGTGTGAAGCCAGTTACAGAAAAACTCAGGCTAGACTTCTTAGCCTGCTGCTTCAACCCTAATAGGAAAAGTCAACTGGAGATAGATGGTTGAATTTTGTGGGTATAGGTTGGCCTTTAACAACCAAACATTCAGTGGGCCATTGGTCATTTCTTGTATTTAGTTGAACATTAAAAACCTAACCTATGAAAGTGGTTCCAAAAAAAGGCAGGCAGAGGCTAGCAGCTTACCATTCCTTGTTCTGCCTGTGTCTCTATCTGAAGGTGGCCAGCTTAGTAGAGGCAGGCTTTGATTACTAATATTAGAGCTGCCTTCTTGATGACTGGTGGGATAATGATCAAGATGAAGCGTGAGAGGTAGAGAAATCACAGTTCCACAGAATAATTCAAGCAGGCACTGTGAGATTCTGGCACTGCAGTTCCTCAGAGACAACCTCCTCCCCAGCAAGGAGAACAGTGAGCTGCACAGTAGCAAGTCTCACCCCAAATCTCATGAAAGTAGCACTCTTAAGCAGAAGTGCTTTAGATAGTCTCATACTGAAGAAGTATATCTATGAGGCTCATAGCACAGTAGTGCTTAGTTAAAAATAAATGCACGGCCATCTTTCAGAAGAAATTTGAAACAACTTAGGCACAATTCATGATTATAAATGTTGCCTATAAGATAGCAAATTTTCACTTTTTGAGAAGATCTTTTAGGTATGGCATATACAGCCATAGTTTTAAGGTATGGTAAATGCCAAAGCTCTTACCTTTTTTAGAATGAGTAGTCCTTCGTTGGTCTCTTGGTTGGGTTTTATATGAAACCACTCTTCATACATTTGTTTCAGGAAACTGTACTTTGTGTTTCTATTCTGAGGTTCATCAATGTCTATTACCAAAAGTTTTCCAATCACATCCCCCACTCTCCGATCCTCAGAAACATTAAAAGTGAATTGATCTTTGGAAAAAAAATATAATGATTATGCAATAGCTACTATGGGATTGATTTACACAAAGGCAAATAGGCTGTGCGTTTGCAAGGGGATTGGGTGAAGCTCTGCTGACGTCCATCATCCAGTCTGGTGTAAGCAAAATGTATTTTTTTTCTAAATTACCTTGCTTGTGATTGGGTATTCGTTGCAAAGTGAATTTTCACCATATTCACTAAGCTAAGGGAAAATTCCCATGCAGAGTGAACGCCCTATTTTTCTTTATTAAATCAACTCCATGGTCTTTTGAAATCATTGTATGCTTAATAGGAATATGCAGAGTAACCACTTAAAGAGACACTAAACTCAGAAATGAAATCCTAAAAATGCAATCATTGACCATAACTATTACCAAAATGTATCCTATTTGTGTATCACTCAGCTGTAGATACTCAAATCATCTCTGAATTCGTGATGATACTGTCACTTCTTCTGGAGGGTGGCTACTTGGCCACATGGTCCCTGTGTGTGTTGTAAAGTAGCCACTACTCCAGGCTCGCTCCCGTGATGGACTGCAATCTCATGTTTAGTTTACTAATCTGTATTAAAATTATAGTCTATCATAGGAGCAAGCTTGGAGCAGTGGCTACTTTACAACACACAGGGGCCATGTTGAACAAAAGTAGCCACCCCCCAGAAGGAAGGACAGTGTCAGCACCAGTTCAGAGATGATTTGAGGATCTACAGCTGAGTGATACACAAATAAGATACATTTTCGTTAATAGTTAAGGTACTTGAATGCATTTTTAAGATTTAAGTTTTGGTGCCCTAAATAATCCCTCCTGTATTAGAACTTATTTTAAACGGAACATTTGAGGTTTTCCTAACATGGCTTAGAATGCTGTGATAGGGTTTAAATGACTTTATATGAGGTGACTAGTCCTAATGATAAATAAAAAGTCATTAGCCAATAATAACAAGGGAAACCCCACCAGTGCCTATTGTGCCTAATGCAAAATCACTTTGGCATCCTCACTTTGAGTGCTAGAGGACCTTGTCAGGGTACTGCATGCAGGGTGCTGTAGTGAATTGGTGGATGCAACCACCATACAATCATAAGAAAATAACAATCTTTAAAAGCACACCTTCATATAGTGATAATCTTGTCTTTTAATCACACGAAGACTTTGCAATCTCAGAATTTTTTTCACAAACTTTTTTGTTATGGACATGTTTTTTTATAACTACTGCTACTCAATAACTACTCTCTTTAAAAGCCTCTGTAGGAACAAGGGTCTAGCATATTGGATGTGGATTTAATCCCTTCAGCCTGTGGACTTTGTTAGCTCTTCCATTGCATTGACTCCTAACGTAACGGGGGCTAACCTCCCTTTGTGTGCAGACTCACAAATGATGGTGTCATTGGGGACAAAGTGTAGATATCACATCTCTGCAGCTTGTCATATATGTGCCTGTAGCAGCTCTAGCTTGCAATATTGTATGTAAATGGTCACACGATTTGTTCATCATCATAAAAAATTGTATTTTAGCAGTGCTGATATATAGACAACTATTCTTACTCTCTGTGAACATTGGGAAGTTGTCATTGATGTCCTTCAAATGAATGGTTACCGTTGCTGTACTAGATAAACCACCATTTTGACCAGGGCTGTCTTTGGCCTGTACTATGATTTCATAGTTTGCTTGCTCCTCTCTGTCCAGGTTGGAGACAGCTGTGTAAATCTGCCCTAAAAACAAGAGAAAACGCAGTGTGTTGTTACAAACATATCTGACTCCAATATCTGAGGATGGCGTCAAAGGCCATGATCCTTACAAGCAGCTTTTATGCATGTAAGCCTATGAATCTCAAGCTCAATTGGTTTTTAATTCTTGGAAAGAGATGGATGGATTAGAACCTCTGTGAGGTTTTTAACACTGTATCTGTCCCTGCTGGCGAAATGTACCCTCTCTATTTTTATTGGTGACCATTGTCAATAGGACAGAAAGCAATGGAGAGCCCACATTTTTATAGATGTCACTGGAACCGAAGGTGAGCAGACATCTTCCAATGAGGACACCTGTTCTGGTGACACCTGTCTAAGAAGGTATTTCCCTTCACTTTGGCGAGATTTCCTCTCTCTTCCCATTGGGTTTATGGGACAGAAAGTGATACCATTTCCCCTCAAAGGGGAAGAGGCCCCAAAAAGAAAATAAAACCCCAACAAGGGTTATAACTAGAGATGCACTGAAATTAAATTTTTAAACCAACCCTTTCACATTTTGTAAAATTATTTTTTAATTTTTTTTTTACTTTACTATCGGGGGCTCTAGGGAAATATCAAGGGTTCAAACAGACCCTTGATATTTCCCTTTTAAAATAGAAAAAGAGATTGAGGACACAGAGTCCTCAATCTCTTATTCTGCAGCCCCTGTTATGAATGAACAGGAAGCTTCTATACTGAGTGCTTCTGTCCATTCATAAACTGTGGAGATAGTATGAGTTACTATGTCCGCAATCATGAATGAATAGGAAGTGATGTAGAGCACTTCCTATTTATTCATAACTGTGTACACAGTAAGCGTACTATGTCCTCAGTTATTTACAAACACTCAACTATTAGCTGATCGCTGAATGCTTGTAAGCCATTCTCCATCCTGACTCCTTCGTCTCCATCCTGACCCGCTATCACAGAGAGAACCCGGCGTCCTGTGACAGATGACTCCTCCCTCACACCGGTCGGCATCCTGACTCTCCGCCTGTCATAGGAGCCCTGCTCGGCATCTTGAAACCTTCTCTCCTCCCCGCTGGATGCCGGTCTCTGTCCCCTCGGATTCCCGCTGCCTCTGCTAACATAGGCAGGGTAGAGGAGTGGAGATCTGATGGGACACAGATCAATGCCGAGCAAGGAGGAGAGAAGTTAGGAAAGCACAGAATTTTCAACTGCATTTTCAGTCATTATGGTACTTTCAACATTTTTTTTTTCATGTTTCGGCTAGCGAAGTTTCGGTGCATCCCAAGTTTTAACAATTCCCTATAATATCCAAAATTAAGAGCAAAAAAAAAGACAATTTGTTACAATGAATAATTTTTCAACCTAGAGCAACCAGTCCAAAGTCATATTTTATTGTTCTGTCTGCCATAAAGTAATAAATGTTGATCTCTGCTTTGTTGCTATAAATATCTACATATCACTGCCCTTTGCAGCTATTAAATAAGTATCCTAATAAACTAACAGGGTTATTCACAAAAGGTTGAAGAGTTTGGAGAAGGCAGGAGAAGTGAACAATCTAGGACAACATAGCTGATTTGTAAAAATTCTCCAATTCAGCTCACTTTCCAGTTCAGCTATGTTGTCCTACCGTATATGCCGACGTATAAGACGGGTTTTTAGACCCCAAAAACCTGCCAGAAAACCAGGGGTCGTCTTATACGCCGGGTATACTGTATGTAGCTTCGGCTACATACAGTATACCGCGCTGAGCCAATCACAGCATGCTTTGTATTCATTAATACAAAGCCTGTATTAATGCATACAAAGCCTGCCGTGATTTGCTCAGCGCTGAGCCAATCACGGCAGGCTTTGTAATAATGAATACAAAGCCTGTATTAATGAATACAAACCCTGCCGTGATTATCTCAGCGCGGTATACTGTATGTAGCTGAAGGACGAAAGATGGAGGACACTGCGGGGATCGTGGACAAGGTAAGAGACTGTAATCCCGAGTGTGGCTCGGGGTTACCACTTATGGTACTGAGAAATTAACCCCGAGCCACACTCGGGAATACTGCCATGGAGGTTAGTGGGTGCATTTAAACATTATTTTGGGCTATACTCATCTTATACGACGAGTATAGCCCAAAACCTATATTTTAACACAAAAAGTAGGGGGTCGTCTTATACGGTAGATTGTTCACTTCTCCTGCCTTCTACAAACTCTTCACCCTTTACTGAATAACCCTGTAAATGTGCAGTATTTATAATTCCTGTCCTTGCACAGTATAGATGATTGTACAGTATGTGCAATTTGAACAACTCTATACACATGTGTCTACTCACCAGTATCTTCAACTGTAATCCCGAGTGTGGCTCGGGGTTACCACTTATGGTACTGAGAAATTAACCCCGAGCCACACTCGGGAATACTGCCATGGAGGTTAGTGGGTGCATTTAAACATTATTTTGGGCTATACTCATCTTATACGACGAGTATAGCCCAAAACCTATATTTTAACACAAAAAGTAGGGGGTCGTCTTATACGGTAGATTGTTCACTTCTCCTGCCTTCTACAAACTCTTCACCCTTTACTGAATAACCCTGTAAATGTGCAGTATTTATAATTCCTGTCCTTGCACAGTATAGATGATTGTACAGTATGTGCAATTTGAACAACTCTATACACATGTGTCTACTCACCAGTATCTTCATTGATATAGAATTTTTCTTGCCCATGAATTATTGTGTATTTTACAATGGCATTTCCAGACATGGTGGGGTCATCAGCATCCTCTGCGTTGATCACTGTTACAAGGGTACCTAAAACAAGTAATATCAGACTTAGCTCAGGTGTCTATGTCTACAGTTTACAGATTTATAGTAATCACAGTAATATCATCTTAAATGGTCAGTCCACCTAAAACTGATATTTTGATATTGTTGATATTATGATAGTTAATGGTTGGAGCTGGAGAGCTAGTCCACTTCACAATTTCTTATAACCCGTGTGAACTCTGTTGGTGAGATCTCTACAGTTCAGGTCAGGAGGATGTAAAGTGTGTGGTTGAGTGGTTGGTATTTTATTTTCAATAGCTATACCTTAGATATAGGTCTCCCCTTCCTTATCACAAGAGTAGCAGATCTGATGGGGAGCTACCATATTATCATCACCCCTCTGGCTCGCACCCCAAATATTACATCATATCAGCATTAAGTATCAGGACTGTCAGCCCACTAGCGGCTATGCAATTTGCCAACTGTCATCCGCTGTTGATCACAAGGAAGGGCAGACCTGATGAGGATCTAGAGTAGACTCTCAGAATTACTCATCAGACATCCGCCCACTGTCAATCTAAAGGGAGTTGGACCTGATGAAGAACTAGTGTCTCAACATCATCCATCAGGTTTTGCCCACCCAACAGCTCAACACCTGATGGCAGACCTGAAAGAAAACATTTAGCCATCCAGGAGCTGGGAAGGCTGGGCCGCTGGGCCTGCCTGTGTGTCTTAGTAATGCTGGGATTTTATCAGGCTCAGCAAACTGCATTGGGGATGGAGTGTTGTCCTCAGTGGTGCCCACCATGTGTACTGCCTGACATGGACATCTCCAATGGCCTCATGGATAGAATGGCTCTGCTTAGCTACTTCATAATATGGAGAACGCAAGAGGGGAACCTGAAGAGGACAAGGGTGAGTGTAAAAACCCACCGGCATGTGCAGAGTCAGGAATTACACCTTACAGTTCACGCTGTTTGAGTACCTAAGATATATTAGATGCTGGGGGCTGATTTAACACACTAGGCTCTGCCTATAACTAAAATATAATTTCTGGCTGAATTGACCCTTTAAAGTATAATTAATTAATTAGTGCAATGTTTTGTTTTTGAAAAGGAAGGGCTCTTGGGGCTGGAGGGTTGAACACAGAGGTGGTTAATTCTAGGCTGCGTTGCATTCAGCTTTCCAACGCACACTTTGGAGTGCCAGAGTGAGCAATGTGAAAGTGTATGTAAATCCTATCAATCGGCTTCTCATATTTGCTCCCTTCTGTTCTGTTAAATATTCAATTAAAAATGTTATACTATATCTGTTTGTTAAATGAAAAAACAAAAACAAAAAAACCCTGTTTATCCTACTGCAGAGGCAGTGTTGTCCTGTGCACTCTCCAGTGTTATCTCAAGCAGTTTTATTAGCTAGTGTTGTACTCCTAACACACTTAATGTCCTAGGGGAACAATGCTGCCCCTCCATAGATACAGTACAGTGAGTGAGCTCTGTTACCCTAAGACAGGAAATGTGTTACTGACATGATTACCAGGTAAAAATAAAGTGAACAAGGGCAAAGTGGCATGTCTCTGGAAAGGGCATCCCCCACCCCTTTTATACTCACCTTACCTGTGCTCCTTCACAGCTCCTTCCCCACTACAGCTGGCAATGCTACTTGGAACTTCTGGGTATGAAGAAGCATGTGACCTGTTCCCCGATGACGGAGCCCAGACAAAATAGCCAATCACTAGGCCTGAGTACTTTCACATGACCAGTGACATCACTGCTCACCTTGGTCGCTGGCACAGCTGGTGGTCCAGAATCAAAGAAAGGGAACTCTGGTAAGGTGAGTATAAAGGGGTTGAGAGATGCCCTTTCCAGGGACAATGTCCCCTTGCTATATAATGAGTCTGTTTAAGCAGTGGATTAAGCTGGTATGCTGAAACAATGGAAACAATGGAAAAAAAACTTGCTTACTGTAGGTATTCAACATTTACTTTTCAAATATTGTGTATGCTTTAGGGCCACACAGCTGTGTGTTGTGCCAACAAGCTCGTTTTAGCATGGTAACATGCTCTGTGTGGTTTGGTCCATTGTCATTCATTGTGGTGACATTGAAAGTGAATGGCACCCCAATGCATTGCACAGTAGACCCTAGCGCACCGCAACGCATAAACCGTGTCTTGTGGTGCGCTGCTTTGTAAGTGTCGTCATTTTTCATCCATTGTGGTGAATTGGCAGCCCATGCTAGTTAGTACATACCATGCTTGGACATTTCCGGCACCGAAACATTGTATGATTCTTGCTTGAAAATGGGGGCATTGTCATTAATATCGATCACTCTTATGATAAACGTCTCCGGAGGCTCCAGGGTTTTCATGGTAGTCTTGTCTACTAGCAGAGCTGTTAAATTATACGTTGACTTCTTCTCCCGATCCAGCGTTTCCCAGCCATGGACATCCCCTGAGACCTCATCAACTTTAAAGTAGGTGTCGGCAAATTCTCCCTGAAGGACATACTTGCCATTTGGCTTATCAGACCTGAGCTGTAAAACAATAACTTTTTTTAATTATTTTGCTATGACTATGCTAGTCATTGGTATTATTCGTCATGAAGCAGTAAAATGATTGAAAGCTGAACTCCAGGTATCAGACCAGACGGGTAGATACATGGTTGTAATACATTTATTATACTAGTTTACCTGTTAAAAGAATGTGTGTTTTTGCTGAGCAATTCTTGATTTTACATAGTACTGCCACTGAGGCACCCTCTGGTGTGTCAAGGTACCCCCAGGAGTATGTTTACCCCAAATTGATAACCACAGTACAAGCATAACTAGAAAATTGTAATTGCTGAGAATTTGGGCAGGGCAGTGGGTGGGAACTGAATGGTAGGTGTGGGCAAAGTACACTTATGGGAGGGGCTTAAATAATAGGTCTCGATTTTACAGCAAAGCGTTGCAGCATCAGAGCAGTTTTGCTGCCCACCCATGCACACATCAGGGGAGGCTTTTTTAAAGCAAGGTTTTGCGGAATCAGACTTGCCTCTTAATGTTGCTGGGCAAAACCTTGCTGTGAAATTTCATTGTCCACTTGAAAATGGCTGGTCATGGGCCGCATTGCTGCTCTGGTGGGCATTGATAGAAAGCTCCTTCACCCATGCACACCAGAGAGCAGCCATTTTTAAGTGGACATATTGTAATAAGGTTCTTTAAGAAGACTTTCCACCCCTGCACTCTGACTTTGGCTGTGTGCCCGATCTTACTGTTCGCCTGCTTCAGCCGGAGAATGTACAGCACAGATAACCTCCCCATGTCACATCATTTTTCCAGACTGGTCTCCTCTTCCTGTCCTCCACTTTGCAGCAGCTGATGGCTTGTATTCTGAGGCTTTTGTGCATGACTCACAAAATGAAGCCACACATGTACCTTAGCAGGCTGATAACCGATTACAGTCATTCCAGTAATGACACAGCGGCTGAATCTAAATTTCGGGTCATTTCCGGCATGTTCTCAGCTACAAGTATAAGGGCTCATGCACACAGATGCCAAAAACGCCGCTTTCAAATCCATACAGCATTTCATTTTCACAAATCTGAACACAGCTTTATTATAGCCACATAGTGGTGTAGTGGTTAGTACTTCTGCCTTGCAGCACTGGGGGACCCCAGTTCAAAGCCCAGCCAGGTCACTATCTGCAAGGAGTTTGCATGCTCTCCCTGTGCTCGTGTGGGTTTCCTCTGTGTACTCCAATTTCCTCACACACTCCAAAGACATGTTGGTAGGTTAATTGGTTCCTCTCTAAGTTGGTCCTTTATGTATGCATGTGAGATAGGGACCTTAGATTGTAAGCTCCTTGAGGGTAGAGACTGATGTGAATGTGCAACTATGTCAATTGTTGGCGCTGTACCTGTAATAAATAGTAAATATAGCCAATGTGTCCAAGCTATGTAATTTAGATCAGCGTTCAGTCCACTAAAAATAATGTCCAAATCCTGCGTTTCAGATCAGTATTTCTGTAGTAATGTAATATTATAAGCACATGTACATGCTTATGCACATACAATTTATACACAGGCATATGTAAATCTATTCAAGTTGTTTTAAAAAAAACATTCTTATGCTTAATGCTGTGTGCATGTTTATATGCATAAGCGCACGTAAACACCATTACTTTACTCGCCGTTTGTCTGCTAACTGCTAGCATAAATATGAGTATTTTCATTACATCCGTGTGCATGAACTCTTGGAGGTAGGGAACAGAAAAAGATAAATGCACACTATAAATCTTTTGTAGACATTTCACTCTATTTAAATCTTACCGTTCCGATGCGGAATGGAAATCGCGTTTGCCCTTCAGGAGTGGCCATTTCCTTCCATATCCAACCCCTTTTCACACGGTGATGTCTCTCCTGCCATGGATTCTCCACAGTACACAATGCCAGAGGGGCAGAGCCAAAGATACATACCAGCAGGTGAAGCCACAGCAACTTCATTGTTGCTGGTGCACCAGCAATCTGTAACAGACCAAAAGAAACAATATATTAATGTAACATCCTATTTGTACAAGGCCAGAGCTGGAAAAACTTGGTTGGGAATCATTTTGTATAAAAAAAACTTTTTTTGGTATAATTCCGTATGAATATTAATAGTTTTAACATTGTTATGCGAATAAAGAAAAAAAAATAATTTTATTTTATTGTAGTAAGGTAAATCGGAAATATATAATAGTAACATTTTGCATTTCTTATCCATCCAAGTTTTTGGGTTATTTCCAGATTTTCGAGGCTTTTCTTACTTTCTCTGTTGAAAAAGCCGGTTGTATACAGAGCTCAGTAACTCAATGCAAAATGCACACACACCAGACAGTGAGACGGAGGGGTAACCCAGTGGACTCTATGCTTAGATGCTAATTTATAAAGCAGCGGTATGGCCTGACCACAATAATACTGCTGCTTACAAATGCAAAAAAACACAGCACATTTATAAACAACAGGAGTGCGCTTTATAGATGTGCTGAGTGTTATCAAAATAAATGAATGCGTAAGTGGAAAAAAAAAAGGAAAGGCAGCCGAGTCACGTGACCTGTCATGAAACTGCATCTCCTCCAGCCACAGAATTCTCTCTGAAGTACCACAAGCTCAATGCCGCAGACTGCATTCTATGAATGGGGTGCAAAATGCAGGCTGAGGTGTTGAGTAATACTGTGGAGTATAACAGTGATATCCGCTCTTGGTTATAAATGAGACCCTGAATTTGATTTACAGACTGTCTATAAGGACACAGCTCTCTTTAGAAAACCCAAAGTGGTCTGGAAATCATGGGTGTGCAGTGTATTACATGCTTGTATAAGCACAAATTTTACAAATAATAATAATATACAGTGAAAAAAGTTTACAAAATTACAAGCCTAAAAAAAATGTAACACAGAATCGACACAGAGGTACAGGTTTTATGAAACTACAAGTCCCAGCATCGGCAAGTATATCTCTTTCTCTTCCTGTTTATAGTGCCATGTGCTAGGATGGGAGGGGGTCAAGAAAAGCTTTGAATTTACAAATTGCATACTTACCAACATTTCCATCCTGGCACAGTTAACTCTGCCCACAGTTCGCCTAAGGCCTGCCCAGTGAATGGGTGGTTCTTCCCTGACCCCACCCACTTAGTGGAGTGGCCAATCCAAACCCCACCTATAATTATGTGGGGGCGGCCTACTTGTGGTCCTTGATCACTGTAATGAATGCCTTGTTTAGTTACTGTACATTTGCAGTAATTTAAATAAAGGTGACACTGTGGTACTAGGACATTGCCTGGCGCACAGCATCACTGGGACTGAGGTCCACAATGCAGGACTGCTCTAGCAAATTCGGGATAGTCGGCATCTATGTTATTGAGTGGCCATTTTTTTCTTTAATTTCAAGTAACTGTAAACCCAATCACTAAAATCTAGGTTAAGTTTTACTACATAAATGTCATTGAAAAATTCATTTTCAATCTTTTTAAATCTGCATCTTTCCTTAAATTAATTCCTGGTGATCCTGCAATTAAAGTCTTTGTTCAGGCATGATTCTTGTTTCTTCCTGTTGTGCTCTTGCATTGTCACCCTGTCCTTCAAGTTTTCAGTGGAGAATACAAATGTATATTTCCACACACAATATGCAGGAAACCCTCTGTGAACAATACAATATAGTCATAGCTGGAGTGCATGCAAGTGGCTGCAAAGAGGCTTTGAGAGATCAACAGCACTGAGATGCAAAAAATTATGATAAAAAATGTGAAACCAAATTTTACTTTTTTTTTAAATATTATTTTTGATACATAATGCTTTAACAAACAAAACATTCTGTTAGGGTTTACAATGAACAAATACAGGCCCAAATCCTTTTTATGGCTAGGGATCTATGGTTCAGAACAAACCCTATGCGAACCTGTGCTCTTCCAAACACAGAAAGAGTTTCTCTGAACACAGAAGGATGCTCTTTCTGCTGCAGGACATAATGCAAGGGGCATAATGCAGCATCAGCACGACATCAACACAAGAATCCTACCCTGTTGTTTATGCTCAGCTAGGGGTCGGGGAATGACCAGGTGGCTCAGGGCACTTTATGGTTTGGAGGTGCTCAGGTTTGAACTGGGTTCAGTCCGAACCTGAGCTCATCCCTATTCATGACCTCCTGAACCTGGTACCCTCGGGCTAATAGCAGCTCATCCAGGGCTACAATCACCCTCAGGCATACCACCCACCTTTCTAAAATGAGAAACCAGGTCACCTTCCAGCACAATGTACTGTATTTAGGTAATGGACACACCCCTTGCCATGGCCCCAGTTATGCAGACCATGTAGAATTTATATTCCAAAAATGATTGGTTCATTGTCTTTTTTTTCACCATTACTTTTTTCTCTGTACTGGCTTTTTGAAATATAAAACAAGATAATGAAAAGATAAGATAAAGGTTTTAGTGCAGAATAACACTTTTGGTGGTTAAATAGAACCTTGAAAAGAGGGAGAACCAAGGAGGAAAGGCCTGATGAAGGGACCCTGAGTGGCCCCCCGAAATGTTGCTTTATGATGAGATGCGTGTACATCAATAAAATGACCACTCGTTGAAGATTTTACTTTGGTGTGCTGGTGATATACTTTCCTCCAAGGATCCAAAGAGGAAAGGGGGACAGAGGGATTTGAAATTAAGGACAGTCCCTTCAAATGAGGAACAGTTGGGAGGTATGAGCTTGGGTATGGTGGACCCCCTGGACTAGTGATCTCCAAACAGCTCCCTCTTTTAACCAAATGGCTAAAGCATCCCTTAGTGCATTCACCTAGCTTATCTGGAGTTGATCTCCAGAACGGTGGTAGAATATACTTCTGTGCAAGACGGTGCAATAGGCTCTGAGAATAGCCAGACGTAATTGGCACAAAAACACATCCGCCTGCGCAGAATGCAAAGAGCATTGATTTACCTTTTGTGAGGTGCCTTCAATGTGCTTACGAAAATGAATGTGCGAGACAGCCATGAAATTTCCGAGGAGAGACATTTAATTTACAACTCCCTATGGAGGCTATTAAACCGTACAGGCCTGTCTCGTTCATACTAAACCCATCTTCATAAAGCCGAAAGTATTGGCTTCTAGATTTTTCAACGCAAGGTTAATGGAAGGTTAAACATACTCTGGTATCGACTAGCAATTGCAGTGAATGGGAGGACTCGTTGGCTGCAGACAGTCACGTTTTTATTAGTCATATTACCACAAGCTGAGGGAAGCCGGGCAATTAATAAATGTGCCATTTCATCAGGTGAACACTGGGATATCCCATTCATAAACACAGCGAAGGCGGCCGACACAAAGCTTTTCCTCACGCCGAGAGATTTTTCTCAGTCCATGGGCTTTTTTTTTTCATTGTATCCCTCCAATTTCCCGAAGGTACTTTAGAGGAAATAAAGATAATATTTGTGGTATTTATGAAACGTGCTCCAATTTATTGTTTTTGCAGTGTATCTATACTGCGCCGGCTCTCATTGTTGCGATGTGCTTTATTATTTTATTCCTGAGGAACTGAGCTAGGAAAAATGCTCCCGTAATTCCTCCGGAGCTTTAAAACATAACATTACAAGAGAGATAAAATTACCATTATTAATATCACAAGCCGAGAAACAAAACTGCCGAGGGGATTTTACAGAATTGATTTATTTTTTTCTTTTTACATTTTGATTGCAATTCCACTGGTTACAGCAGTTTTTTAAAATTTATTTATACTACTATTTACTGTATATTCCTCATGTTCCCTTAAAGTAACCAACCACGTAACATGGAAGCTGCCATTGCTGACCTACTTCTAAAAACACCGGCCTGGCTGTTATGCTGACCCCCTGGCTTTAGTATGTTGAGTTGCAGATCTGGAGCAAATATGCACATCAGAAAAATAAAAAGTTCTTAGTTGTGTTCCTGTTTCCAGTTAGCAATTCAGTACTGAGTAGGGTCAACATGACAGCCGGGCAACTAGCATTTTCAGTAGGATATGTCAATAACAGCAGCTTTCATGTTTCTCTTGCTTTAAAGTGAACCGTGGCTAGGCTATGGGCATTCAAGTATTTACATATTTTTAAGGCTGAACTCTGGGCACAAAAAAATATAATTTAAATATATTCCTCAGTAGCAATAAAGGATATAAATCCACTTTCTCTACACCAAATGCTTTTGCAAACCCAGGTACAGTATCGGTGACATAATCACTTGGCTGTACATAGCCATGGGCGGAGAGCAGAGCTGTAAGAGAGCCCTAGAAGGCTCCACCCACTACAGACTGCCTGCAGAAAACTACAGGAGGGGTGGATACAAGACCACTCATCCTTGGCAAGGAGACAGAGGTTCCAAAAGAGGGACAGTTCCTTCAAATCAGGGACTGTTCCTTCAAAAAGGGGCAGAGGAATTGGGTTCCAAAAGTTGGACAGTTCCTCCAAAAGAGGGGCATTTCCTTCAAATGAGGGACAGTTCATCCAAAAAGGGGCAGAGGAATTGGGTTCCAAAAGAGGGACAATTCCTTGAAATGAGGGACAGTTCCTCCAAAAAGGAGCAGAGGAATTGGGTTCCAAAAGTGGGACAGTTCCTCCAAAATACGGGCAGTTCCTTCAAATGAGGTATAGTTCCTCCAAACAAGGGGCAGATGGATTTGGTTCCAAAAGAGGCAAAATCCCTTTGAAAGAGGGACAGAGGGATTGGGTTCCAAGAGGGGCAGTTCCTCCAAACAAGGGACAGTTCCTCCAAACAAGGGGCAGATGGATTGGGTTCCAAAGGAGGTACAATCCCTGCAAAAGAAAGACAGAGTGACTGGGTTCCAACAGAGGGACAGTTCCTCCAAAAGAGGTGCAGTTGCTCCAAAAGAGGGGCAGTTTTTGTAGTATGTCTACATCTCAATTCCTCCATAAAAGGGACAGATGTATTAGGTTCCAAGAGAGGGACAGTTCCTTCAAATGAGGGCAGTTCCTCCAAAAGAGGGGAAAACGGATTGGGTTCCAAAAGTGGGACAGAGGGATTGGGTAACAACAGAGGGACAGTTCCTCTAAAAGAGGGGCAGTTGATGGTTGTAGTATGTCTCTACATCTCAATCCCTCCAAAAAAGGGACAGAGGGATTGGGTTGCAAAAGAGGGACAGTTCTCCAAAAGAGGGACAGAGGGATTGGGTTCCAAGAGAGACATAGTTCCTCCAAAATATGGGCAGTGGGGAGTTGTAATCAGGGCCAGATTTAGTCTCTCTGCTGCCCCAAGGCCAGGTTCCTCAATCCGCCCCCTACCCGCCGAACCCCGCACCCCACCTGGCAACCCCCTCCCATGGAGAATGGCAGACCTGCCGGCTGCACACAAGTGATCTCAGCAGTATCGCCGGTATCACTTGTACAAAACAAGTGGCGGCTTCCCCGCTGTACATTTAGACCTGCTTGCCCAAAGCGGGGGTAAATGTAGAAAACAACTACCCGCCCGGCGTCCTGAACTGCATGTCCCGGGCATCGGGAGATAGGAATTCCCCCCCCTGCTGCCCCAAGGCCGGGCCGGTTGTAATACATCTCTCTATTCTTCTCTAATCTAATTGAGAAGAATGGATGCAGAGACAAGAAAGGAATCTTTACAAACATACTTTATCCAGCTTTACTTTCTGCAGCCTTGAATCTGATTGTGCTCCTTGCAAACAAATGGTTTGTCAACTTTGTGTTGCTGTAATTAATGGTGTGCTTCATGAGTCAGCAGACCTGTGACAGTTACAGATTGAAGAATCCAAATTGCTTTGATCTGAGAGGAACGATATTGGAGGTGCTTTAATGTAAGCTTTTAATCTACCCAGAAAAAAAAATTGCTTTAACTGTACCCAGCAGCCTTGAGAAACAGCAAACCTCAATGGTACAGAGTTTACGTCTTATCAGAAATCGCTACTGCGCAGTGAAATGATACATTGTATGCGCTACAATAGGAAGCCAATTATTCTTGGATGGGTTGTATTTTTTACATTTTTATTAAAGGAAACTAGTTTTAAACAGAATTCTCATTTAGGGTACATTCATACCTAGGGTACATTCGCTCAACCGCGCGGCTGCTGTTGTGTGTCCCCGCACAGTGCCGATGCGCTTGACTCAGCCACATTGCGCTGTTTCCTTTTTTTTTGTAGAACTTTATTGAAATGTCACAAGTGACATTTAATTCACTTCTATGGGCTCACCATGGTGCGATGAGGTTGTACCGCGTCTCATTGCAGTGCGCTCAAAAAAAATTACCGTGCACACCACCGGAACGCAGTTGTGTGAACCGAGCCATCCACGACAAGGCAAATTGCTTTGTCTTGCGTTCAGCCTGCGCTGTTAAAAACGGCCAGGACGGCCCCGAATGCGGATGGTGAGAACCGGTCCTTAGGCAATTTTCTCTGGGTGGAGGATGCATTTGTGTTGCCATGTTGATGTGCATCTTCCTTTCTTTGCACAGGCAACAGATCAGAGAAGGGCAGAATGCTGCTGTTACAGCTGCAAATATAAAACATTGTAAAGGATTATATAGAGGAAATGCTGGGGGAGGAGTTACTTAAACCACTAGCAGATGGGTAGCCCTATCCATTTATGAACCAATAAAGCAAATATTGTGCCCTTGCTTTATATGATAAATTATTTAAAGGAATGTATAGTGGTTTTGTATATCTTTTCTTTTTTGGGGGGGCTATGTAAATATAAATAAACAATATGAATATGTTTATCCTTTTATTTGTCCAATAGGTGGTATCTAAGGCTCATCATCACATATTTGCTTTTCTAGAAAGAAATCTGTTGTTTATAGAACTCAGTGGTTCAAGCTGAAATATACACCCACACAGATAGAAGGGACTCCTCCCAATCTACCCCTTCTTTCAGATAACTTTGTACAATGTTTCAATCAGAGAGAGAGGCTAAAAGCAAACATACTTTGCTGTGCTCTCTTTTTAGAAAACCTATAGTGCTCTGTGATCCTTTGTCATTGTTGCACCGTGTAAAAAATATTTTGTAAAATAAAGAGTTTTTGTAAATAGTAAAACATTTCAAAACAAGCAGTTGGCAGCACAGTGGTGTAGTGGTTAGTGCTTCTGCCTTACAACACTGGGGGTCCTTGGTTCAAATTCTGGCCAGGACACTATCTTTAAGGAGTTTGCATGTTCTCCCTGTGCTTGCATGGGTTCCCACTGGTACTCTGGTTTCCTCCCACACTCCAAAGACGTGCTGGAAGGTTAATTGGCTCCTGTCTAAATCAGACCTGTATGTATGCATGTGAGATAGGGACCTTAGACTGTAAGCTCCTTGAGGGCAGGGACTGATGTGAATGTACTGTGTGAATAGTTGGCGCTATATAAATACCTGAAATAAATAAATCAGTTTAAGAACTTATGAACCTTTAAAAAAATTAAAACTGTCTCAAAGCTGTTATCATTTTTCCTTTAAAGGGAAATGCAAAGATGATTGTTATCTTTTTAAACCCGGGTGGTTGAATAATCATGCGCCTTTATCATTCAGTAGTGCTTCCTGCAAACAAGTTTGGAGGTGGGTGGCACCATCTGTCTAAATACTACAATATCCTGTTCCTTAGATAAGTGTTTCTCACTCTGCATAATTCACTGTCTGGTTTTTGTGTAGTTTTTAACATTTTTTCTGTTATAATTTCAGAACTAAAAATTTAATGAATACTGTCCTGGGTAGGGTGGCTTGGCTAGGAAATGCTTTACACCTAGAAGTACCGATCATCTTTTTCTTATGTTGGAAGTGCAATAAAGCTGAACGCTGTCCTTCTTGCTAGACTCTAGCTAACTGAACAAACAAAAGACCCACTTGATGCTGTCTACCTCCAATGGAGGTGCACACCTCCATCAGCAGAGGCAGTGACATCTGGCTTGGTCAGTTATACACAGGCTGCCAGCAAGCGTTTCAGCCATTCTGGAATTTAATTTGAGCATACCTAGCATGCATTGTACTCTGAGTGCCATAGACGCACCTTGTAATAAGTTATTTGTTAAACAAAAATTGTGTACAGAAAATACAATAAAGGATGCAAAAAATAAAATTGACCGAAGGCCCCTGAATGTTGAAAAATGCAGGATTCTGGTAACAACAGCAAATCTCCTTTAAGTACTATTGGGAATATCCTGTTCTAATTTGGAAATTCCAGCCTCCTCCTCTGACAAAATCTTGTTACAGTTTTCGAAATATAATTTTTTTGCAAAACAGGAAGCATCGTTTTCCACTCGCCACTCATGTCCTTCATTCCTGACATACAACAAGCGAGTAGACCTTTACAGGTAAAGGTTGCTTTAATTATATGAAGCAGAAATTGGAGACGTATGTACTCTAATAAAAGCATTGTAAAAGGTCACAAACCATATCAAAGCCTTCTACGACACTGAATGTTTTTACAAAGTAATGAGCTGAATAGGTGTTAACAAAACCCAAGATGTTTGAAAGTACTTCCTTCAGTTTTATTGCCCTGTGACACCATGACCAGAAATAAGGTTACCTCCAGGACAACAAGACACATAAACCGATAGTGTCCCGATAGTGGTTCTAACCACTGAAGCCTTAATCCTCAAAGGGCCAATGTGCAAGAAGAATTTTTGGGGCCCCCAGTCAACAACGGCCCGAGTGCAAACGCTTATTCACTGTATGAATAGGTAAGAAGATAGTTAGACACATGTAGGTAAAGAGAAGTCTTTTAGATAGCCTGAACTCTCTCTAAGTCTGTTATGGAACTGAGGTCAGAAAGTGTGTACCACCCAGAACCCAGCAACCACCTGGCCAGCATTTAGTACAAATTGGCCTTCAACTTCATTCGGCCCTAGTGCAGCTGCACAATGGCATGTTTCGCTCTTACCTTTACCTGCTTTACTGAAATGAAAGTTTGTGTTGCCATGTTTGTCCTTTTTGGTGAGATTTGCCATCACTTCTACCCTGGCGACGCCATGTCTTTGGGACAGGGAGTAAGGGTAGACCTTTCCACCAGGGACACAAAGAGTAACAAAAACCCAAAACAGACCCTAACCCTTCTCTACTCTATCTCGAATTAAAAAGCTTTTCTGGATCCATGCTTTTTGTCTTAAAGTAGGCATTTACAATATCCATATGAAGGTGCCCCAAGTGGTCGCCATTAGCTGTGGAGAGAGTGCTGGCAGACATTCAGCTCTCTATAATTACGCTAAGTGAAAATTTCCTATGAGCATTAGGCAATCCTGGACAATTTCCCGCGATGTCTCTGCTAATTTCTAAAGCAGTGATAATTCTCCAAAGAAATGATTCTCTCCCCGCTATTATACAGTCTCTGCCTAATAGGATTCACCTTTTAATTACTGCTCTGCACCTGAAATGTTAAATATAATGGGGAGCTATCAATCAACTGAGAAATCTGCCAAGCGGATTCAACCTCCACCTATATAGCAATACCTTCAAACTTAGTATATGAAGTATTGTAGAGGGCACTGAGGATAGCAAATGGCGAAAGTGACCCATAACAATCATATTTGGGATTACTTTAACCAGATGAAGGAAAGGAGATTGATGATTGGTTTACTTAGCTTTAGTCTTCAATGGTCAAGTATGAGGCCATTGCATTTACTTTCACAGATTCAGGTTCAGGGTCATTCAAAAGCTGAGTATGTTGGCAACTATGCATTATGCAGCTAGCAGGGCAGCCAAGCACCAGGATGCAAACTAGAGTTAATCAGTAGTCAGGCAATGTCCCCGAGTCAGCAACATTATGTATATCTGTGTGTGTTGTAATGGAATGCGAACAAGGATGGCACATGTCTGAAGGGTACCTGGGGGGGAAGCAGGGGGCCAACACTGTGAGCTGCCGAACAAACATTAGGGAATATACAGCATTTTGTCCATATTCCCTTTCAATTTGATGGAGAAAACTAAGAATAATAAGTACAAAATATTTTTAATATTTTCTTGTCAGGTCAATAAGAAAAATTATGAATACCTTGCCTATAAACTCAATGAGCAGCAGAAGCTTTAGCCACTTTTTTGTTCAGGGGCTTCTTCACTAAAAAAAGTCTGTTATTTACAAAGCTCAGTAGCTCAAGCTGAAATTAGCACACACAAATGAATTAGTCACGGCAGTCACCCCCCTCCCCCCCGCCCCAGGGTCTCATCCCAGACTTCAATGAGGGAAAGTAGTGCCTTAAACTAGTGCTTTGCTGTGCACATTCAGATGTTGATAGGAGAAGATACAGAGATTTGCGGTTTATTGTCTGCCACTGTGCACACTTGCCAGACTTGTCAAATAATACTTTGATATTATATATTAAATGTGTTGGGCTGTAACTTAGTTCTCTTATTTCTAAACCTGTGTTTATTATTCTTTTATTGATTCACATCATACCACAATGCAGGGGGGGAGGCTTTGGTATTTCCTATATGACATATCGTGTGACTTCTGTCAATAGTTGCAATCTGGTCTTGTAAAGAGGTAAATAGCTATTTTATTTATATCAGTTTACAAGAGTTTACAAGCTGACAGCAATGGAAAATAAAGTCTACTGGACAGGAAATGAAGAGAAATCTTCCAAGTGGGAACCAGACAAAAAAAACACAGGAGATTTAAAGTGATACTCAAAATGATTTAGGCTATTTTAAATGCTGTTCAAACCACTTATAATGGATGCTGCTCCTTAATGTTTAAAAGTTGTAGCTTCTTGCAGAATCAGCTGGTCCCCTAAACACTGTTTTAGGGTGGCTCCTTTCCCTTGCAGGGTCCTCCCTTGTGTGTGATAGTAAGCTGTGTGTATATCCACAAACACACAGACACAGCAGGACAAGCCGCTTTCCTCCTCCCTGCTCCTTCCTCACCCTGCTCAAAGCTGGTAGATGGGACTACTCTTGGAGGTTGTGTTCTCTCTCCCTTGGGATCTTGTACTGGACAGGAAGTTCAGAGAGGGAGGGAGCTGAGAGAGTTGGAGCTATTTGGAAACATGACTGTATGTGCTTGCAGAAAAATGTAAAGGAGTACTTTGCTGGATAATTATATTTATTTGATCTGATTTCATTGTTAAAGTGTGAGAGTTTAATGCCCTTCTCAAAGGCATAAAAAACTGGTTTAATCTTTACACATTCTTTAAATAAGGAATGTCCGCATTGCCCTAACAGGCAATCAGATGCTGACTTTGGTTTTCTAAAACACACACAGCCCTTATTGCAGACTTTTGATCATGAGGGGCCCTTTGCTCTGAACGTGTCGGGCAAAACGTGATTAATCTTATCTCCAGAAATCATTTGATAAATGTCTGATCATCTCTCAGTGAATAAAGCAAGTATTAATATCCTAAGATATCCCGCCTTGTAATTATCTTTGCCAAATGACTTGCTATCGGGTTTCATCTCTTACGTCTGCGGTGTATCATCCTGCGGACTGCTTCCTAATCAGATGCAAATGAGAGGTGTGGAACATGCAGATTAATTAAAATGAAGCCCTGGTAATTAAAAGGGCAGTCAGGGGGTCTTGTGCTTTGATTAAAATGCATCCAATTTTCATATTGGACTGGGAGTGCATATTTTAAAATGCATATTATCATTTCCTATTGTTTTTCATTTGCATCTGATTTAAATGGCTTCACTGTTGTGGTGCCTGATTCAGTCATTATCCGTATGTATTCATTTGTACTTGGGACATTCAACAGCTATCATAGCTATTACCTGCTATTATTAGCTATGACTCTCTGCTTAAACATTTTTCAATATTCATTTGCTGTATAAGTTTTGTCAGAAGTGGGGGCATGTGGCAGCACAGTGGTTTAGTGGTTAGCACTTCTGTTCTTGCAGCAACGGTTTTAGTGGTTAGCACTTCTGTTCCTGCATCCCGATCAGGACACCATCTGCAAAGAGTTTGCATTATCTCCCTGTGCTTGCATGGGTTTCCTCTGGGTACTCCAGGCATGCTAGAAAGTAAATTGGCCTTGTATGTGTGCAATAGGGATCTTCAAGTGTAAGATCCTTGAGGGCAATGAGAGTCTCAGATGGGCTGTGCAGAATCTATGGTAGTCACTCTCAGATGGGCTCTGCAGGGTCTCAGGTAAGCCCGGAGACCAGTACGTTACTAAGCCCAGAGTCCAGTGCGATACTGCAACATTAGAGACCGCCAATGGGGGGTGGG
>NW_017307218.1:484175-491060 GCF_000935625.1 Nanorana parkeri
ACACTGCTCCCCCCCCCCCATGGGAGGGGGGCCCAAGATAAAATCTTTCACCAGGACCCTGTGTTCACTAGGTCCACCACTGCTAATACATGTTCTCTCTTAGTAGGCCATCCAAGTCCTGATACATGTTCTCCCTTAGTAAGCCCTGATGAAGTTGATATTCACATGACCCCCCGAAGAGCGCTTCTATACAGTCCCCACAACACTTCTTTTAATAAAGATGCATCTGGAGAATTAAACGGAGTGTGGTGCTTCAAGTCATAGTCCTTCAGTTTGACACTACAAACCACAGAGACAGTGGAGATGTGAACTGTAGAAGCTGCATGTCCAGTAGTCAGATCACCTATACTGACTCTTTCACATCCTAATTGGCCAGCCACACCAATAGAATAAATCTTGCGGGTCCAGCTCTTTGATTTTACTACTTTCCATCTCCCTTCTATTGTAGAACATCTTAGAAACTCTTTAAAATACACAGAGCCTACAAAGAATGCTTAAAATGAAATATACATTGTCAGTTTTAATTATGTATTTATTTATTTTAAATAGTTAAATTTAAAAATGAATGTTTTACATCTGTTTTAAACAATTTGTCTATAACCTTTATTTTAGAAACAAGCATTTAACACAGGGTGTATTCATGGCACTTACAGGGCTATTCACAAAAGGGTGAAGAGTTTGGAGAAGGCAGGAGAAGTGAACAATCTAGGACAACATCACTGATTTGGAAACATTCTCCAATTCATCTCACTTTCCAGTTCAGCCATGTTTTCCTAGATTGTTCCCTTCTCCGGCCTTCTCCAAACTCTTCACCCTTTAGTGAATAGCCCTGTTAGTTTTCAAAGCACAGTGTATGTATGCATGCTTCTTGTCCAGTCTAATATCAACAGGCCCAGATAAAGAACCTCTTGGAACCCCTGAACTGACTACTGTGATTAATTCGTTTTTTTTTTCTGGAATAAGAACAATATCTTGGTGCTTCCTTCTACAAACTTTGCAATGCTAAATCTGGGCCTGGACTTTTTTTTTAGGAGGGGGGCAGTTAGGGTCTGAGATTAAGCCAGTTTTGCCTCCGAAGCTCCACAACTGTGTTCTAAGGATAGGCCCTAATGTCTAGGTCAGTGGTGATCAGTTTTTGAGATATAGGAGGTCTGAACTGTGGCCCTTGATATCGACAAAGAGTTGCACATAATCTTCAGCGTATTTAATGCTTCATAAGACTGACTTCACAGTCTGAAAACATACTACAGGAGATGGCCAGAAACTGCAGGCATGCTTTAGGTGTAATTGGAATTTGGAACTAGAGGAAACAGATTGGGAAAATGTAACATGAGACTTCTAGAATCTGCTGCCATATTACCAAAAAAAGCTCCCGTAGATTGCTAGGGGTCCAAGGACAACACTACAAGTACCAAAGGACTGCATGTGGCTTTCGGTTTGCAGGTTGGGCACTAGAGGTCTAGGTGGTCATCAGATGATGCCCCCTTTTCCCTCCTCAACAAAATTGTCTCTGCCTGACCTGCATGTATTTCCTACTACACAGCAGCAATATATCACCAATAACAGGTTATTCTATACCAGCAAAGAAAAATGAGAACCTAATCTGACACGAAAGCAAATGCTTAATGCAACCACAAAGTAGCTTTCAAATGGGCCAGCTGCTGTAAGTGATAGTGCTGCTACATTATTATTATGATTATTATTATTTGCATGAGTGTATTGGGGGAAATAAGCATGACAAGCATTCTAAATCACATGAATAAGCACAACAAGGCTAATTTCTCTGGGCCCATGAATCAATTAGCGGCCGCAGTTTCCAATAAAAGCCTGCACCTATCGGTATTTTATACCTTGGTATGGCTGGTAAGTTGTAGCGCTAATTTTATGGCCTCCCAGGATGCCATCTGTCTCGGGAGACAGATGTTCATACACAGTTATTAGAGGGCTGCTGCATAATGAGGTCAAATCAGATGATATCCGACGGTGCTTTGTATGCATTGTATGCACAGTGTATTTTTTAGCAGGTGCTGAATCCCACATACTCTTAGCAGTCTGGTAGGATCGTTTCATGATTCAGTGCGGAGAAAAGGTATATTTGTAGCCGAACTGTCAATGCTTATGAACACAGCATCCTGTTTTGCTTGATACTGACAAGGTGTGAGCTAAATGCTTAATAAACAGCAGATGTAATTTATATCATGCCTGATTGGGTGAAGATACAGCATTTGTTTTCACCTTCTGTTTGTGTACTTCCAAACAGTAAATTGAGAGTCTCCAGTCGTAGATGAGCTACATATTCATGTTTACCTTGCTGCACTGCATAGCCAGTTTGATTACCGCCAGGAACTTAATGTGCTGTGAGTTTATGTGTTGTCCGTGTGTTTCATTGGGTTTTCACCAGGAGTTTCAGTTAACTATTACAGCCCAGACATACTGGGAGATTCATGGGCTTCCAAACAAAACTCTTACATACAGTAAGTGTGTATAACTGTGCTAGGGTCTGAGAACACCTTTGGGGCTAGGGCAGATGTGGATGACTTATGAACTTGTAAAATATGCCCAATCTGGGGTTTCTATTAACACTTTATGGACAAAAGTTTGTGGACACCTGACAATCACACCTACTATGTGTTCAAAAGTATGTAAACACCCATCCAATGGTTCAGTTTAGGTGTTACCAGTGATGGGTAATGTTAACGTTACAACATACAAAGGCATTTTAGACAACTCCACATCCAAGCTTGTGGCAACTGTTGGGGGAAGGCCCTTTCTGCATTAGCCTGATTTTGTTGTTGTCTACAAAGCCAGCTACATAAAAACATGGTGTGATGGAACTTGAGCCATCTTCACACAGCCCTAAACTCCAACTTACTGAACATCTTTGGGATGGATTGGAATGCTGAGTGTGAGTCAGGCCTTGTTAACCAACTTGAGTACCTGACCTCTCAAATACTCTGGCTGATTGGGCTATAGTTCCAACACCCCAAAATCTTGTGCAACGCCTTCCCAGAAGAGTGAAGTCTATTATAGCTGCAAAGTTGGGTGGAGGGAGGTAACTCCATATTAATGCTCATGGTTTTGGAACTGGAGGTCCAATAAGCTCATTTAGGTGATATTCATGTGTCCACAAATGTCTGGCCATTAAAGCATGAGAGATGATGCCACATCCCCATCCCCTCCTTTTGTCCTCCAATCACAGAATTATGTGCAAAGCATACAAGGCTTTTTGTGAAAGGAGGAGGAGAAAGGAGGGGGCGGGGATGCAACTTGAGCCTTTCACTACGCTAGCCGCATTTCTTGCCCCCAGAGCATTTGGAAATCTAGCACTATATGTTGGAGCCGGCATGCTGCAAGGTAAGACTCATCTTCTCTGCTACGAAATGTGACAGGACTGAGCTAAAATCACAGGGCACTGAGATTCTAATGCTCGAAAATAATGCTTCTGTGCTTTATCAGTTGTTCAACCAGCAGAATGGGAGTCCCTCATAATGCCCAAATCATAATGTAGAAGTAGGAAGTCAGCTCAAAGGTGTCACCAATAGAATCACTGAGAAATGTAAGAAACTGTATGATGGTTTAATAGTCAAGCATTTGCAAAAAAAACTGATATATAAGATTTGGGTGGATAGAACCTTGAATTTTAGGATTAACTGGTTCTTTCTAAACAAGATTAAAAAGGAAAGTGGACAATCAGCAGAATGGTATTTTATAATGCAAGGGGAGGCGGTTTGCATTACATATCATCACAGGGGGTTGTGAAACATTTCCTGCAAGTAAGATTCAAGTACTTAAAAGATGAAATCACAGAAATTCCAGCCATAGGATATGACTCAAGGGAAGCCAATGGCAGAAGATAAGAAGGAAGAGGAGAGAAGGACAGGGTCGGGAAGTACTAAGCTGAGTTATTTTAGGAAATTATGTGAGAACAGGGCACAAAACATTCACATCAGTTGCACCTATCACTGACTACTTCTCTAATCACAGCAAGCACATTGCCACTCTACAAATACAATTCTAATACTATTGTACTTTGATATATTAGAAGGTCAGTCCACTCATTGCTATTGGTTTGTTAGGTGTAGGTGAGTCGATTCTTTTAGTTTTTCAAAAACGGAGCTCATGATATTTTCTCCCCCACATGCCCCCTCCCGCTGACTTTTACATTGAGATTAATAGTACTACTATCCTTCCCTCTTCCCATGCCACGGTGCTAGGTGTAATCCTTGAGTGACGTCTCCTATCAGCCCCACACCCAATATCTGTCCAAATTTTGCCACCTTCACCGCCCATGCCCCTTCTTAACTAATGACACCAGCAAGATACTAATTCACTCACTTTCTCGCTTTGTCTTTTGCTACTCCTTGTCATAGGCCTGTCTACATAGGCTACTCCCCTTCAGTCTATCATGAACTCTGCTGCCAGACTCATCCACCTCACCAACCATTCATTGTCTGCCACCCCTTTTTTCCAATACCACTACTGGCTTCCGATACGCCAAAGAATAACATTCAAAATACTAACAACAACATACAAAGCCAGCCACAACTCTACCCCAAGCTACATCACCAACCTCATCTCAAAATAACACCTAAACCCCCCTCTTCCCAAGACCTCCTACTCTCTAGTTCCCTCATCAACGTCTACCATGTTCACCTCCAGGACTTCTTTAGAACATCTCCCATCCTCTGGACCTCCCTACAACAACCTGTATCTTCTACTCTTTCCTCTATTAGCCAATCCCTAAACACTCATCTCTTCAGGGAAGCCTATCCAGCCTCTGCCTAAAAAACCTGTCATTTTACCTTCTCAAACAACTCATCCCCATACAGTTACTATGTTTTGTATCACTTGACCTTTCCTTTTAAATTGTAAGCTCTCATGAACAGGGCCCTCCTAACCCTCTTTTCTTGAATTGTATTGTAACCATTCTCTCTTCCTTTATTTTGTAAAATGATGTGCAAATATTTATATCTCATTGGAAATAACTTTAGGAAACCCCCTGGTCTGCCACTGGCTGTCATATCAGGTTCACAATTTGGAGACAGGGACAGAGGGTTGTTACTTTATAATATAAGGTGTCGGTTCTTCATGGCAGGACCACCAGGTAATATGTTAATGAAGGCTGCAGAGTTGAAGTTAAACTCCAGGATGCAGAAAAGTGCCGTCATATATGATTATAACGATTCTAATTATTTACATTAGAACAGCCATGTTTTGCAGAAATCTACTTAAGAAAACCAATTAGGTCATCTCCACCACTGATCTAATTTCGCAAGGGCCGGGTAACATGAGGAGGCATCGATAGGGCAGATATGTCACCTCTGCTCTCTGTGTGGTGCCGCTATGAGAAACTACAATTCCCAGCACGCAATGGAAATGGTAGTTTTGAAGGGTCGGGAGTCTGAGATGTTGGTGTATATCCATCACAGCAAGTGGAGACCTAATTACATGACCACTAAATGATAAAAAAAGACTACTGAGAGGATTTTACAAGACTGAAAAATAAGCATAGCAGCCACTGGTCTTATAAAACGGAAATAAAGATGACTCCGGCTCCATTCACACATTAGCGGTTTTCCACGAGTATTCCTACGCACAGACACGTGCTAAACATAAAAAACAATACAATCAAATGTATATTGTTTACGCTTGCGTGACGTCCGTGCAGTACCAAAATGCATGTCTCACAAAAAAGTCTAATCACGGAATTCTGGCTGGATTCTGCTTGGTCCAACTATATTAATAGCAACAAACGTGCGGAATCCACGCAAATGTTAAAATTTGCGTGGAAAATGCAAAGGCCATGTGAAGGGTCTGGGTAGCTGAGAGGGAGGACCTCTGTGTTACAAAACTAGCAAAAAAGTATTAAAGGTAAGAAAAGAACTTCCATAAAATTAAGTTCTGCCAGAAAATCAGCGGGGTTACCGGATTGCACAGACCCGCATGGTCGCACGAACGGTCCCCATAGCAATGTATGGGATCGTTCATGTCAGCGGATCCGTGCGGCTGAATCTGCGAGGCCGAACCGCACCCAGATTTAAAATGAATAAAAAAATACATTAACATGTTAAAGCTGAACTCCAGCTACAAAATTAAAATCGAAAGCCCTGTAACAGTAATAAAAACAGCAAAGCCATACTCACCTTCAATCTAGAGATGTCCACTGAAGTAATTATTTTGCAACACTTGTTGTCCTCAGTCTTCAGGGTTGTATGATGGCCAGCATCATTCAGCACATTTCCTCTGATCCTAGGGTGTCAAGGACTCAGCCTCTGGGGTAGCTATCACCATGTAGCTTGGGTTACATGTACATGTAGCTTGGCTTACAGAGTACTACCTCCATTAAAAGGGGTTCACATATTATTATGTGATTATCGATCAGAATAGAAGGAATGACAGCAGGAAATCAGAAAAGAAGAGGGAAGACCTGTGACATCAATGGACTGTCCAAAAGACCACTGGAGAAAAATAAATATACTGTATATATGTATTAGAGCTAATAGGACTTATAGCTGTTTCAGTCCTTATGGTAAGTTGGCACTCTTGAAGTTGAGATTAAGGGAAGTTGAGATCATAAGGTGGGCCCCCTCTATCATAAATATTTTGTTGATAAACCCACCCCATCTCGAGAGGGTTCAAGAGTTATACCCGGCCTCCCAGGTACACCCCCCTCAATTCCACACCCTCCTGTCCTATTTGACAGCCCAATTGTTGTCTTTCAATCTAATCCATATGGGTTAATTACGTTTGCTGCTGCACTTTATAAGGGAGGGAGTGACATCTCATTCCCATCTTCTGGATCTTTCCTCCATGCTGCACAGCTTTAATGTTAATTCCAAGTACTCGATCTTTTTATTGTCATAAGCAAGTATGTGTGTGTGTGTG
>NW_017307218.1:491126-506049 GCF_000935625.1 Nanorana parkeri
CAAATAATAAAAAATATATACATTTTATTTATATATAATTAAAATTGATTTTGATTGTTGATGGTTACAACAATGTAGCACCTGATGTAGCACCTGAAACGTCTTTCTGATGATTTCAATTCTGGAATGCGGTGCATTGACCCTGTGAGTTGGCCCATCCCTTCATTGATGAACCATAATTGAGTAATAACTCAAAGTATATGATTGATTACCAATACCTCAGTAATAACTCAAAGTATATGATTGATTACCAATAACTAAGTAATAACTCAATTTTCCCTTTACAGTCAGAACCTATTGGCATTTCCGTAGGTTGGCTGGATACTGCCCCTCGCTGCCAGCTCTCTGTGTTCCCCCCCGCCAGGTGCTGGTAGAAGGTCACTGTCAGCTATAGCCGTTACAGCTCATTCTCTGCATCCTGTTTTCATTTTCCTTTCTGGAACAAAAACAGGATATACTGAGCCAGCCTCTACCTTCCATCACATCCTGCCCCTTTGTTGTCTGTTTAGCTCAATTATATACACACAAAAGCATTGTATTTGTGCAACATAACTTCCAAAAGATTACAGGGTTTGTTCAACCCACCGCAATCTCTGCAGTCCTGTCCATGCAAAACTGATATTTAAAGTGGTCTTTGCATCAAAATGCAAGGTATACTTTTTTCTCTGCGCCCCCTATGTAAAAACACGGCATACATTTTTAAAATGTTTACGTATTTGATCGAATCACATTTTGTTTCAGTTTCAAACTGCAATGGTTTTCTAAAACTACCAATATATTATAACATTTCTTTGTATGGTAGCAGTATCTCTGACACCAAGTCATGGGGACAGGATGTGGGGGGAAATATCCCCACTGGGGATACAGACAGCCAAAGAAAATTAAGAGATTTTTATCCTTCTCTACTCATGCTAGAAAAGGTTTTTGCCGGGTTTGGGCTTTAGCAATCCACTCTGTGCTGCTGTTAAATTGACCCATGCACTTGGGGTCTTCCTGCACTGTGTAGACTAAATGGTTATTTCGATAGGGGGAATAGGAAAAGATGAGTTACTTAAGCATGTCATACAAGGATTGAATTTTGGCCCTTTGCTGAATTGACTGAAATTCAACCCTTGGGTGGCCCTGCCAGCACCACCAGATTTTTCAGCCGACTTTTGTCGAGGGAGCTGGGTAGCCCAATCATGGTGGATGAAGATTCCAAAGACTCGGCAAGGCTGTCAGTGCTAGCTAAGGAGCTAGCGGATGTCACATCACAGAAGGAGAGCTGAGTATAGTTCTGCTTTAAGGTCAAATTGTAGGCATCTCCAGCAATGTTCTTAAGATTACTACAGTAAGTTTGATTAGATCTTCGCCAACTGTGTTACACATCTAGGGGGATGCCAGGGGTGCACTATTTCATATACAACACTGAGACTGATCATGTCATTACAGTATATAGAACATCCAACTTATCACTCTCTTTCAGGAGTCCCACTTATCACTCTCTTTCACCAGGTGCTCTGATAGGGTCTCTCTCATTATCTACAGAACACTGGCAGATAAGACTCTGCAATGAGCTATGCTAAGCCCCTTTCGATGTATATAGATGACTTGGAGAAAACAGGACTCCTGTTTCAGCAATATGAGTGAGACACTACATAAAGTATAGCTGGGAACTCTTGTAGGGAGAATCTTTCCACTAGAGCCTCTGATTTAGGAAATCAGAGGGTGGTGCAGCCTATCATCTAAAAGTAGAGTAGCATATCAGTGTGATGTATTTTGCATTTTGGGTTGCTGGGATAATATCAGTCTTTAGTGTCTGTAAGGCATAATGCCAGCGATTGTTGTCAACAAATGTATAATACTTACCTCGGAGGCCTGGAAAAATATAGTGCCAGTCTAGTTCCAATAAAAGTACATTGTCTGTATAATGTCAATCTGTCATGCCTGTTTCCTATGAAGGTTGTTAGGATTCCTCTGGGCTCATTCGCCATAAAGAGACCCCTTCACCAGACCATTTGTTTAAACAGAAATCTTACCATAATATTATATGTGCATTTAAGGTACTTTATAATAATCGGTGCTGCTTATTGAGCCCATAATACCATCAACAAGGTAGGCTGTCTCAGTTGATCATCAAGTGGCAGGTCCTTTTACAACCAGCTCAACTGCCCAAGGCCATTTCATAAGAATGGGTGAGGAAGACTTAAGAAATAGGGTAAGAATTTACCACTGGGTGAACATTCATATTTATTGAAGTGCTTCCCTTGACTTAATGAATCAATACTTGTGACTGGACTGGACAACACTTCTTTCAGCCTTATTCTGTAAAGATTTCCTATTCTTAGGTATAGTACCCCAAAGCAGCCAACCAGAAAGATGAATGTGACCATTACAGGGAAAGGTAGTGTGAGGGATACCGGGAGGTAGTGCGAGGGTTACAGGGGGCAAGTGCTAGGGTCACAGGGAGAGCTAGTGTGATTGTCACTGTTACAGGGAGGGCTAGTGTGAGAGTTATGGTAAGAGTTACAGGTAGGGTTACTGTACAGAGCCTCAAGGTAGGGCATCTTCCCTGTGCAAAAAATAACTGGCACTGATCTCCCAGCAAGACTCATTATATTTCTGATCCCCAGCCCATAAAGAGGAAAAAGATTACGCCGCCTGTGCTGCAATGGTTTGCTGGGGACCTCTCTGCCATAACCCCACTGATCAGCTGCTTGGACAAAGATCCTACCTAGCTACTATTGTGTTTAATGCCCTCTGATACACACCAGACAGGCTTCAAAGACTTTGATTGATAAATGCCTTGGTGTTTCTTAGCAGTTCAGTACAGACAATATGACCTGCAGTTTAGATGACCCACAGCAGCCATTACAGCGTAGATTTGTTGCCGTCATTGGCTAAAGGAAACCTCTTTAAAAAAAGCCCTACCCATCAGTAAGATAAGCTTCCTAAAAATCCCCAATGCACAAGTCCAAAATTGGGATTTTGTGAAGAAGGCCACAAGTAATATGTATTCCACACAAACAAAATACATCTTCCTGGATGTCATGGCAGAAAGACTTCTACCCCGTGCCGTTATAAATAATCACGTCACAGTATTATAAAATATTAATTATAGCTTGATACATATCTGCTTGTAATCTCATCTGTCGGTTTACAAAGCAGATTTGCTAATTATTATCCCCGCAGATTGAGTCAGTGCAATGAGCTATAGTACGACACCCATCACCGTGACAGGCACAAAAATGAGCTGCATAAACAGTGACATTGTAAATAGAGTCGGCAGACAGAGACCAAATAAAATCTGTGTTCTGGAAAGGGAATTTTGTGTCAACAATAAATGTCATGTTATGTATTTTAATTTCCAGAGGGTAACAACTAATTAAACTTCTGCTTAGTTTAAATGACTATGTGGGCAATGTTTGGGGTTTCTGAAATCAAAAGTTTATCCCGATTAAGCTTTTTAGTTTTTAATGGAATAAGTAAGGATTAGACGTTTGGTCCAGTGACAACTAAGTGGGCATTTCCCTTACTTCCTGTTGGGTTTCCAGGACAGAAAGTGAAGGGAAATCTCCTACACAGGACAAAGTTAACTGACATGGGTTTTTAAGTCTTCATTACTTTATTCAAAACTTTAAAAATAAATTGGGGTATATATACACTTTACACACTGAGCTACATATGGGGAGAACAGTGTACATACCTAGGACCTATTTTATCCAGGCAGCAGTTTAATAGACAGAAATAGAGCAGCTCAACATCCACTCCCACTAATGGAACCCCGGCGCCAGATGAGACTTCCATCTAAGCCTTAAATCCAAAAGTCCATAGTAAACCAGCACTCGAAATGGGATCAGTCCAATAATATTAATTTACTTCAAAAAGACATAAGAACTGTCAATAACAAAGTTAAAGCGGACCTTTACCAATATCTTTAAAATAAAAACAAACACACCTTTAGAAATGTTTAGTAATGTCAATCTACAAACACATACTTATAGATAATTGTCGGCTTTGTATTCTTTGCATACCTTTTTTCTTTTTTCTTCCCCAGTCTTCTGACAGTGGCCATGTTTACTAAGGGCAGAATACTAGCTCTCCTTTTACTTCCTAGATTACTGGCACATGTGACTAGACATGTGACTAGGACAGGTGACCAAGCACATCTTCTCAGGGGAGGAAAATGCCTTTCCCTGAGATCTCATAAGATTACAGATGAGATTTCCCAGTAATGCTCTGCTGATGACAAGGCAATCCCAGTGTGCATTACTTTGGCAAACTTTCAAAGCAGGAAGTGAATGTTCTGCAAGTGTAAGTATTCAAAATCACAGAATTTTACACCTGTGATGCCTATGTTATTAGTAATCATCATGATACATAGATGGATGCATTGGTAGAATTTGTTCTGTTCTTATGCCTTTTGGGGAATAAATTGATATTATTGGACTGATCCCTTTTCGAGTGTTGGTTTACTATAGACTCTTAGATTTAGTGCTGTAGTTTAACAGTCATCCCCACTAACTTTTGTTGGTAATCTGATGATTTGGGAACCCCTTTAGCTTAGGGGTTACTACTAGCTTCCTAAATCAGGATCACATCTAATCCCAGGGGCTCAGTAGAGATTCAGTAGGAAATCAGGGGCTCAGTAGAGATTGCCACCTCTGCTGTCAACGTGTAATGGCCACAACAGCACATCAGACTCTTGTATTCCTTGCTGGCATTTGATTGGTTGCTCTGGGTCTATAACAACTGAGGGCCTATTCAAGCTGAGTGATTTGGATGTTCTATTCCCTTAATATGTAGCTGGAAGTTGCATCACTCCATGCTCAGCGGCTTATCGTATTTTGGTTGCTATAGAAAAAACAGATGCCTTCCACAAATTATGCCCAAATAAAAAAAGTAATAGTTATAAATATAACGGGTTAAATAAAGTACTTTCCCCACGTTTTCATACAACTCATAAACTGCGACCATGCACAAAAAAGGTCTGACTACAATGAATGCTTCATTTCCTTTTCTTTTCAAACAAAAGCAGGATGTGTTCCAGGACTTGGCTAACCTTTTATAAATAATAGCAGTATCCAAATTCCCCTTTCTCTAGGTTGTTCCATATGTCAGTACTGAAATTAAAGGCCCACAAAACCTAGAACAAAATAACTTTTTGTAAAAGAGTTACTAATACCAGTCACCATCTCTAAGAAACTGAGATATATGAAGGTTATGGAACATTACTGTGCAGCCTAGTGTTTTGTGTTAACTGCCATTGTAGGCTAAAAGAGGATTAGGACAGGAAGTCAGAGAAGTGTTGGAAAATATTACCTCACAGTATCCACCTTCATTTTAAAAATATCCACTTCTGATAAGCTCCTGAAAATTTAACATATTTTTACATAATTTTCCATTAAAACTGTTTTACTTAAACCAACTTCAAATGTATTGTTAGTCCACTGCTGAACTTATGGCCTCCTGGGTCAAGACACTCTCTGATAACTTATTGAATGTTGTTGTAACCAACTGTACAAAACATTGAAGGAAAAGCACATAGAAATCAAGTATTTTCAATTCAATTAGTCCACTAGAACTGCTGACAGTACATCCAAGATGGTGGCAACCAGCAGCAGTATCAGGGCTTTTGGATGTCTGCACAAGGGAGGCTTTTACAGGTAAATCCATTTATAAAATATGTTAAATGCACATATAATCTTCTTAGAAGGTTTTCGTATAAATAAATGGTCTAGCGACAGTAAGCCAAGCAATTGGCTTCATTCTGAGGTCTCTCATTGGCTCAACTACTGCCTCTTTTTCTAACTACTGCAATTTGTGGGGAAAGCTCTGGATACTAACATTAATAACTGATTAATTATCAGGCCTCAGTTTAATCAGAGTCGGGAGTACATCCATGTGATCACCTGGCTTGGGTAGCCTTGACAGGGACTTTAGTCACATTCTCTACTTGTTGGAACTTCTTGCACAGCCTTACAGAGAAACACAAGCACACGGTCTGATATGCATGCTGCACATGGCTTGAAAACAGGAAGGAAGCCACAGCTTTAGGCCTCATTCACACAAGAAAAGGCCGGCAACGTACAGCTCCGTGCTGCGTGCACTGCCATATTGGGCAGCTCCCGGGAAGGACAGGTGCTATGTGTGATTAGTATGCAGCCACTGTCCTTCTCTATAAGTGAGGCCTTATTCTCTACCTTTTCCAATACAACAGAGTATATACCATAGATACTGAATAACAGAACTTATAAACACTGCCATCTAGTGACTGAAATTGTATATGGCAGAAGTTTTTGCTATAAACACAGTAATGTCCATTGGTGCTTCTGACCATTGGTGCGTCCATGCCCAAATTTAGGAATTTTCTTTGCAAAGGAAATAAGGACTCCTTTCACTTTGCTTACTTTACAGGTCAGAGTTCAAGAGCCATGAATTACAATATCACCCCACTGCTGGCTTGTTCTTTTAGAAACCTGTCAGTAGACTGACCAAAGATACCAAAGTGACCAATATTTGCCATATGTGTAAGACCAATCTTACAACTGACGTTAATTTGTTTTAGATAATAATAATAGTAAAGTGAAACGATAAGGATTGTTGGTCAATTTTTATGTTACTTCTATAAATTCTATAAATAAACATTTAATGCATGACTAAGAATTCCCTGGGCACTATGGGCTATCTGAAGAGATGGTATAGTGGAAACTGCATACCTTGATGCCTTGAGACAAACGACTAGGGCTATGAAACTACTTATTTTTCATGTTGCTTTCTATGCTCGCAGGGAGATTATCCTTAGATGGAAATTAGCCACTCCCCCCACAGTGGGACAATGGTTACACACGATAGATATAATGCTCCCCCTTTACAAACTGACCTACATGAGTCGGAACTGCATGCGTAGGTTTGACCGGATCTGGGGAGACTGGGTGGAGGCTAGGGGACTCACCCTGGAGAGCCCTGGCGGAGAGGGTCCCCTCCCGCCTGGACCCTCTGATAATTAGGAAGGATATGGGTTGAGATGAGACTTTTTGACTCTGCAGGTCTGGCTTGATTACTGCGGATTCCACTACTTGCCTGACGCCTATACTGCACCTTTACTGGGATGCTAGGGCATTTCTCCTCCTCCCTCCTGGCTCCTGTGGCAGATCCCCGCCCCCATAGTTATGTATCCTGGATTGACCCATACGTTGGTCCAATTATATCTTTTACCTATGATATCTAAGATCCACGCTTTATTTTGCTTTTCTGTATTTCTTTTTTGTTTGATTACTGTATCGATTGTATGTATTTTATGTTTCTGTGATTTTATTTTTCTTATCAATTTTGTTTTCTGTCTAAAACAATAAAAACGTACCTGTTAAAAAAAAAATAGCCAATGTTTTAGGGCTGCACGTCCCTTCCTCACCTTGCGGAAGGGACCCTGTGCACCCCCGAAACATTGGCTATTCTGTCCTATGTGATGTTATTTGTCTGTAGTAACCAATGACATTCTTTCTTTAATGCTGCCGGTAAAGATTAAGCCAACACTTTTTGTTTTTATTTTGGATAGAGTAGAGAGTGGCTAAACTCCCTGATGAGTTTTTGTCACTAGAACAAGTGTCCCCATTGGAAGATTTCTCCAGTCTTGCTGACCCAATGACAACTTAACATTTTAGATTTTCACTTGCTTTCAGCATCAAAGACAGTAGTCACCTTCACCAGGAAAAGCAGAGAGGGTGAGTCTCCCAAGTAAGGATACAGATAACAATTTAAACTGAAATAAGGTTTTATAATCTTTCTGTCTTTATCCAAATTTAAAGAAGGGAGAAATCACCTCTGCACTGCAAGGTTAAGTGCTCGCTTTGTCTAGGTGGCTCAAATACAACCATTTTACATATCCGATCCTTGGTCCCACTAGCTGTTAGTGCTCACCTCCCTTCCCCTTCACTTAGAATTAGGCGGTTCCTCAACATCCTTGCATCTAATGCAGGTTAATAGACCTGAATAAGATGTGATGATGTCAGCGGTCCTTAGACTGCCCAGGAGAGGCTGTTGGGACCGGTCTAGCAGCCCAGATGGAGCCGGTAGAACTATGGATCAGGTGAGTAATACAGCTTTATTTGTATCTCTATGATACAAATAATATATAGATAATAATATATATGTTTTAGTATTACAATATATAGATAGAGAGACATATATAGAGATTCATATTGATACATCGACAGAAATTGATAAAGATACATTGGTAGAGATTCATAGAGATACATAGTTAGAGATACATTTTTGAGCTCCCTAGACAACCCAAGCACTTAACCCTTGCAGTGTGGGGGTAACTACAGTCCATATCATTGAAGACATGAACTGTAGCTTTGTCAATGACACAAAAATGATACACATTTACAAATACAAATAGCTCTAAAGCAACGAAGGTACTAGAAATACATACAGACTTGAAGTACCGTTTCTGGTTATGATAGCAAAAATATATTCTCCGAATGTATTTCACATCTTAGAAAAGAGAGCGTGAAGAAAAACAGAGAAGGAAGAGAAAAAGAAGGAAAACATGTGACAAGACAAAAAAAAAAAATAATAAAAAAGTGAAACATGTTTTTCTTCTAGATTTGCATAAAGTGTGAATGGTTTGGGACCTGTGTCGGGATTTGTTGCTGCTTGTGCCCCGTTGCAAAGATTCACCCTCACTATTTGTCATAGTGATTATTTTTAATGAGTGACAGGAGAGTGTTGTCAACAGAAAATGTGTAGAGGAGATATCTTCCAATGGAGACTCTTGCTACGGTGACAACTGGCAGAGGTGGGGTATTCCCCTGACTTTGTGTATATTTCAACTCACTTCCAGTTGTGTCTCGGGGACAGTAAGTGAAAAGAAGTCTCCTATATAGGAACACAGGCACGAATAAAAATCTGATTCATCTATCCCTCTATTCAAAGCTATAAAACATAATTTAATCATTTGTTTCAAAATGTGCTAAAACACATTTCAAATAGTAACACATTAAATTAAACAAAAAAAATCAGTACTTTGTAAGTGAATATGGTAATCACTTCCAATTAAGACATTTAGCAAAATGTGCAAATCCCAAACCAGCCACAGACAGGTAACCAATTGGAAGAATGGATGTTGTTATAGCAGTTTTAGTCTAATAACACCCTGGGAGGAAGGCTGTTACTGTCTGTTCCAATGAGCCAGTCCAGAAAAAGCCTTCTTGCCCTTTGCTTCCAATGTTTGCTGCTTCCAGTTGCTCTAGAGAGGTTAAAACAGCTTTTCAAAGAAGGGTATAACATAGAGTACCACTCACCTGAGTTAAGGAAGCACAAAACGAATCAAAAATGTTCCAGCACCAACTAAAGTAGAAGACAATAATCCACCAGCCAAGTGTCAGCAAGGAATACAGGACTGGAGTTACGGCTTTCCAGAATGTCCACTGTTCTCCAGCTTGGGAATGAGCTGGACTCCCACCCAGCAGACTTCCTTCCTGCGATTGTTCTTCACGTTATTGAGGCTTCCAACCAACTCACTTCATGGAGGAAACTAGATAAACTAAATTCAGATTTTTTTTTCTGCTTATTTCTGGAAACACACAAGCCTATAATGAAAGCAGAAGTAAATGACTGAGGGTTTGTGCTGTCTCCTAGTAGTTTTCATAGGGGTAAAAAGGGTCACCTAGGGCAAATAGGAACCAGAATCATTCTGGCTTAAAAAAGCCACAAAGCGCTTATGTTTCCAGTCTTGATGGGTCAACATTTTTTATGTGAAGGATGTAAATCTGCATAATTAGACCCCATATCAAAACCATTATGTCTCCTTGGCTCTTCATCTCATCTTTTATTTTAAAAGTAATTTCAGTGTTAATGTCCAGTTAAGACATTTTCACTAGATCCTCTGTTCCCTGTTTCTGTTTCTTTTCCCAATAGGGGAAGTCAGCTGGACAGGAAGTGATGAAAAATCCCTTCACGGGGGAAAATCTCACGATTGGACTCACAGACAACAATAAAAACCTGACAGAATCACTTCCAAGTGGAAATGATTACCATATGTCCCTTGTGATCTTGTACTGAACAGAAAGTTTAGGGAAGCGTAGCTGAGAGAGCTGGAGCTGTTTGGAAATATGATGACTGTAAGTGCTTGGGCAAGAAATAGTTTGCTGGGCGATGTATACTTGTTTGATCTGGATTTATTTTTTTTAAAGTTTGAGAGTTTAAACTACATTAAAGGAGAACTATGGGGTCAGTGTATTTCCCCATAGTTCTCCTGAGAGTCACGGGAGGACATAAACTAGCGTCCTCCGGCGACCCAAAGCTCAGTTTATGGCGAGCTATAGCTCGCCATATACTGAGACCACGGCAGCCGGGACGGAGCCCAACATTACTGTCGAGATCCACCCAGCTGCGTGATTGACATCTGGCTCTGTCTATCTAGAGACAGAGCCAGGTGTACATGCCCCCTCCCCCATCTGTTCCTCCTGTCAGCGCTGGAGGATCGGAGCGGGGAGGGGGAATCCCTGCAGGGAGCCATGAGTGACAGTCACGGCTCTCTGCAGGGACGTGATCCAGAAGTGAGCGAGCGACGGTATGTGTTCGCTCAGGTTCCCGATCTATTCAGTTTCATTGTCACACGTCGGCTCCAACTATGAGGTTGAGTGAAAATCACTCACCTCATAGTTCTCCTTTAATGGCAGAAGGGGCAGAGGCTAAAGTGTAACTCTAGGCAAAACCAAAAAGTGACATGATGCACTTCATCAGTACTATTAAGACCGCAGTTTTGATTTTTCCAATTTCCCCCTATATACATAGTTTTATTACATGTTAATCCTGCCAGCAGATGCTTTATTCATCTACTTCCTGTAAAAGGGTGACAACGCTATTCATTATGCAATGAAATCACACAGCAGCATTGCCACCGTGTGGGCTGAATAGTCTTAGAGGGGCAAGTCGTTTTTACTGGACTTTTTTTTTAGCAGGTAATAAACAAACTAAAGCCCAGCTCAATATTTACATATTTACATGGCTTAAACCTATTTTTTTTCTTTTGCAAAAAAGGTTTAGGCCATGTAAATAAAAGCTGACCCTACCTTTGGCGGTTTTATAGGGTTACAAATAGTGTTTAAGGTGACTCCACAGTGACATACAGTAGGAATTGATATAAAGGTTAGACAAGTAAGTTTCATTTCATTCCAAATGCAAATTCTGACGAAAGTTTGTGAATTCCAATTAGGAACTCCAAGCCTGCTCCTGTGATAGACTACAATCAGTGGTGGAACTACCGCCGGTGCGGGACTTTCTAAAGTGAAATTTAAATGAACTGTAAGACTTTACACACTTTTATTTAACATATCTGGAATGTAACAAGCGGATTGAACCTGCAAGTTCCACTTGGCTTTAATAGAAAGTAGAACCCAGCTCCATACTAGAACCCATGTGACTTCCTTGTGGCCTCCTCATCTGTCCCACTTGTCCTTTTAGGGCCCTAGTGCAATAGCACTAGCAACACGGGTGGTATAGGCAATACTGCAAAAGCAATTCATTCTTGCTGGCGTATTTTTATTGGTTTTCTATATTTCTGCTCCCTCTTTTCCATCACAGGATTCCGCTCGATGCTCCACACTATGTAAATATCAACAAATTCATAGTGAGTGTTTCAGCCTGTCCGAAATGCCTTGTTGAATAATTCTGCTTTAACATGGCATGCTGCGTTGACATTGATAAACAACCTGACAGAATGGTTCATTCTCTTTAGAAAGGCGGATAGATCACACGAATGTTCTTTCTGTAATTACTTCTGACAACCAGCGCACAAACATAGTACATGCATATTGTGCGCGGATGTCCTATGGAAATGAAGACAAGATATCGATCTCCGCTCTTCGGACTAGTGACTTTTAATAGAGGGACCTGAAAAATTCATCTAGTTTGTGTGTGATTGTGTGTGACATGGCACATATATTTTTTAAACTTAAAATAAATGGGCAATTTCACCATTAATTATTTTGTGACTTTGTCCGGAATTTATAGCGCAACTTCAGGTAGATATTAAAGGGTTATTAAACCCTCCGTTGTTTTGCATATATCTATTGCTAGCAAGCAGTAGATATATGCAAAAAGTGTAAAAAATAAAAAAATGCTTTAAAAGCGGTTTAAACTTACCTGTGTCTTCCCCGCGCGCTCCCGTCCGAAAAAGTGAAAATTCTCGAGCGCCCGCAAAGCATCTTGGGGCCGGCGCATGCGCAGTACACATTTTCGGCTGGGAGACGAGGAGAGACACAAGGTAAGTAAATGGACAGCGTGCACCCGCATGCAGACACCGTGGGACAGGAAGTGCCAGCAAGCACAGAGGAGTCAGCGCTGGATCGGAGACCTGCAGCAGCACTGGAAAGAAGGCTGTAAAGGACAGGAAAGATAAAAAAGATCGGATTAAAAGACATCATTTAGGCTGGGTTCACACATGGGCGTAGCATAGGCGCATTTTTTATGCTCGTTGTTTTCGCGTTTTCTAGCACGTTTTTCCGTTCAGTGAAACGCGCGTTTCACTGGCGGTATGATTTAAAAAATGTTTTTCCTTTATTATTTTCTTTATATATTTTTAATTTAAAAAAAAAACTTTTAAAATTCCCGTCGGTTCCTCCCCCCTGCGACGCGGCCGCTCGCAAGGGACGGAACCCGAAAGTCGGCAGCGGGGATCGCGGACAAGGTAAGTCCGACGCTGTATTCCCGAGTGTGGCTCGGGGTTACCGCTTTGTTAACCCCGAGCCACACTCGGAAATACCAATGGAAACGCGTGGAAAAACGCCCCAAAGAAGATCCTGTACTTATTTGGGCGTCGGGCGATTTTCAGCGCGTTTCCACGGGCTGAAATACGCCCGGGTGGGAACCATGCCCATAGGGAAGTATGGGATTTCACTGTTTGAGCGTTTTTCAGCGCTTCGATCAGCGCTGAAAAACGCCCAGATATAAACCAGGCCTTAAGGTAAGTGCTGACATTAACTTACGGGGGGAGGGAAAAAAATCTTTGACTTTAACCCCTTCATGACTGAGGCCCTTTTTTCATTTTTTGCACCCATGTTATATTCCACATTTTAGGCCTGAAAATGACTTAAAACCCCCCAACATTATATATTTTCTGAATGCCAAGACCCTATAGAATAAAATGGTGGTAGTTGCAAATTTTTATGTTGCGCAATATTAGCGCAACTCCTTATTAAACCCCAACATTTAGTGAAAATATCACTTTAAAAACACCAGTGAATGCATTTTAGCTTTTTAAAAATAAAATAATTAAATATATTTGAAATGCAACATGTACAGTATAAGAATGTTAATTCAGCACGAGGAGCCATTTGGGTGTGCCATGTTCACATGTCCTGACATGCTGTCAGTAGAAAAGAGCACAGAGGGTTGGGCCCATCAGTCTGCTGCTACCCTTCACTGTCCAGTCACAGGCTGGGGATCAGGAGTTGACTCATCTGTGTTGCTTTATTGCCCCAGAGAAAAGTCAGGTCACCAGGCTGGCTGTTTCTGTGTGGCAGAGCTATGTATGAATAACGAATGACTGGAGACTGGATAAATCAGGTAAAACAGCTCCTATATATACAGTATTTCAGCTATTTGTCTAGTGTTTAGCTTTAAAGAAGATGTCCAATCTAATCAACAAGCAGGATATTGTTTAAAACTGAACTCCATGGAAATTAAAACACTGCAGTTTTGTCTCCCTGCATTGGAAAAGTTAAATGCTAATTTTAGCCAAGGGTACAGTGAGAAGCAGCAGACTGATGAGGTCATCTGTCATTCACTTTGCTCTCTTGACGTACCATCATGTTCCTTATGAGCATATAAGAAACACAGCACACCTCTCTGACTCCTTGTGCTTATTCTCCACTTTCCAATCTAAACTCTGCTGTACAGCAACTGCAAGAGTCTCATACCAGGTAAAATTCTAGTACTTACCGAACACTGCTTTCATAAAAAGTAATAAAGTTAATGATGTATTAATGAATATGCAGCTGCATTAATGTGGGTGTTTTATACCTGCCTGGAGTTCAATTTTAAAGTGACATTAAACCCTCAGATTTTTAAACATAAAACAATACTGTAATGTGCGCCTTACTGTAATCCATGGTTGTTTCCCTTCTCTTTGCTGCTCTTCCTTTTAAATCTGTATCTCTTTTCATGCTTGGCAGAACTTCTGTTTTGCAGCAGACTGCATTGTCTCTGAAATGGATACATGGTGACTGTGTCTAGGTTCACAACCTGAGCCAGCACTACAGGAAGAAGCACTCAGCTGCAAAGGGAAGTACTCCCCAAGCAGAGATACAGATTTAAAAGGAAGAGCAGCAAATAGAAGGGAAACAACCATGGATTACAGTAAAGCACACATTACAGTATTGTTTTATGTTAAAAAATCTGAGGGTTTAATGTCACTTTAAGGCATACTAAATTGGCATATCCAGCCTGCTGCTAGCATGGGGTATTTTTGCCTTTTTTGGCAGAAAATCGGACTGTTAAAAATATAAAAAGAAGCCCTCAGTTAGAGTATAACTGACTGCATTACAGTAATAACTGATAAAGCTTCATTTGGGCTTTAAACACCAAATGCAGTGCTGTCCTGCTTAAGTTGCTTGCCCACTAATATGCAGTAAAGGCATATATTATTAGTATTTATATAGTGCCAACAATTTATCCAGCACTTCACATACTGCACATTCAAATCAGTCCCTGCCCTTGAGGAGCTTCAGTGGCGTAACAACCGGGGAGGCACTTGCCCCGGGCGCAGGACTGAGGGGGGGCGCCGTCACGACCCCCGCTAAACGAAGCCCCTGGCTCCCTCTCTCTGCCACATTCACCCGGCTGTCATCGGGCGGCCGCTCGCTCCTCCGAGGCCACTGCGAGCGGCTCTCTACAGTGCCTGATTGGAGGGCGCGTCTGCCTGATCCAGCCAGCC